>NW_024424230.1:33324760-33469402 GCF_017311325.1 Ursus maritimus
AGGAATGCCTTCCTTGACTACCTTATCCAAAATAGCAAACCCAAGGAACAATGCTCCCTTCACTATTTTCCTTCTAACACTAGAAAAAAATATGTATTTATTACTTGTTTATAATATTTGTTTCCATCTACTTGAATGATGCCCCATTGATGTAAGGGCTTTTTTTTTTTTTTTTTTTTTTTTTAACTACTCAGCTCTGGGCCTAGAATCTGGTATCTAACAGACACCTAATAGACAACTGTCAAATGAAAATGGAATGGATGATTTTCTTCTAAGTCTAAGTGGTCTTATCATTTTGGCCTAATCCATTTCATCTACCTTCCATGGTTGCTCACGTTAGGTCTCTATTCAAAAATTTGAATGACCATTTTACATTTCAGATTAAAAAAATTATAAACCCCAATATCTGGGATATTTCAGACCAACTTTACTTAAACTCTCTCTCTCTCCCCCCCCTTTTTTTTTAATTTATAAGCCCTGCACTAGAGTCACATTTGACCATCCAACTTCCTGCCTTAACCTGAACATGTTTGTTTTGTTTTGTTTTGTGTTTTGGTTTGGGTTTTTTGTTTATTTTGTTTGGTTTTTGACTCCTCTGATATATCTGTGACTATTCCTTATTCATCCTTCAAATTCTATGTGAATTCTTGCTTGATTAAATACCTATAACAGTTTGATTGTCATCCTTTCATAGCATATACCACTTTTTGACTATTTTTTGTGTATTTTGCTATTCACCATTATACTACAGTGGCCATATCTTGCTCATCTTTACCTCACCAAAGCATCTCAAAGAAATAATGTCTCATAGTGGAGACTTTATAAACTTAATTCAGTACTACTCTAAAGTGGATTGAACTTCTTTTAATTATGGGTGGCTTTAATCAGCATCACAAATGACACAGATTTTAAGTTGGCTTCTGAAGGAGGTTTAATTATTAGACTGATGGAGGGATAAAATGAGGACCCTCCTACAAGGCAACAGGAACTCTAACTCATGGTACAGAAAGAATATGACATTTTTAAGGAAGGTAAAGAGGGTACACTTATCTAAGAAAAGTGCAGAGGTTATGTCTTCTTGCTACAGTTTCCTAGGAACACGGATTTTAAAAAAAGAAGAAGAAAAAAGTCTATCCCATCATAGAATTCTATCTCCACATTATTGGGTTTTGGACCTATTCAGTTTTACACTGTGAGACCCCTTTGATTGCAAGCATCAGACTATGTTGGGAAGGTGATAAAAGCTTTGGCATGCAGTTCTACCAAATAAGACCTCGCAGAAGATGAACAGAGGAAAAGCGCCTGGCAGTTATATAATTGAAAGGGAGGGAGGTGAATCAGACATTGTATGTCCTAAGGAATCACATATAGTGTAAGCAGTTCACTGATCTGCATCAACACATTAATGATTTATGTAGCTTTTAATTTACAACACAGACATATCTAAAATAATCAGGTAGAAGTAGGCATTAAAAATTCACTGCATGGGTCATAAAATGATTAGTTATTCAAGTGACTTCAGATTTGTATTTCATTAACGAATAATTTTAATTTACTTTTAAACAGTTTATATACAGAGATTTAAGAACTCTTGCAAGACGATTATGCATACTCCAGCTTTTATGTATCCAATATATTTGAGACACTTGCATCTCCTTTTTTTTCTCCTTGCAAGTAGTATTAATTTGTTTGAGAGCACACATCCAAAAAATATGGCCCAATAATTTAGTAAAAACAACTTTAATTTACAGAAAATGCTTGGTATTTTTTTCACTATTATTTCTATTATGTGCAGTTTATACTGATTTGGGACAGGAGGGGGTCTCTTTCTACTCTAAGCGTGAAATGAAATTATCCAGACATCCCTACATCCTCTGGCCACTGAAGGTAAATACTAAACCTTTTCTGTCATCATTATCATCACCTATCATATAAGGTTATTCTTAAACCTCAGAAATTATTTGCTCCAATTTGTTCATTTATAGATTAAAAGTTGGCTTCGAAAGGTAAAGTGGCTTGTTCAAGTGCTCACAGGTGGATGGAACTCAGGTATCCTGCTTCCTAGCCTAATATATGTTCCATCGTATCTTGAGGCTCATTAGCTCCATCTTAGCTGTTGAAGTTATTTCTAGTGTTTAAAAAGCCAACTTGCTGGTTCATTGGGAGTGTTTATTTTCTGCCTCCTTCCTGATCAAATACTGCGGCAATCTGTAAAAACATAACCAGGCTAGGGGCAGTTTAACTTGAAATTAATCTTATCTAGGCTATTAAGCACCTAGTTTTTCTGGTTTCTGCAATTCTATCACAATAAACATTTTGAGATGCCGCTCTCAACTCCAAAAACTAACACAATTATATAAAGAGCTTAGCCATTATCAAACTTATCTGGAAGGCAATGTAGCTCAACATGTCGGCAGCGTTTCTGTCCTCAGATTTTTTTTTTTTTTTTCCCCAACTAGTTCTTTATTCACTTCCATGCTCTACCCTGGATCTCCTTAGCTCTTGCCTTCAATGGACGGCTGTCATGTGGAACTTTATTGAGGGCCTTCTGAAGCTCATGATAAATCATGCTGTATGCATTGACACTGTCAACCTTGTCTGTAACCTTCTGAAAGTCAAAGAAGTTTGGCAGATTTCTGCTCTTGCCTAGATGAGGTTTTTCTCTATCTCTCCATAGAAGATGATAAGTCTCGTACCTTGCACACTGAACAAAGTTTCTATTTTTGACACAAGTTATAAATGCCAAGTTAAATGATCCAGTGAACATTTACTTAAAATATGTAACTTGTGATACATAAGTTATCCATGCCAGGCTAATGTTCTCTTTCTTTGTCTGTCAACTCCACATATTCCTTCTAAAATCTCCTGCTTCAGATCCTCATTTTGTCCTTAAAAATTAAGGATAGCAAATGACAATTTAAACATTGAGTTATACATTAGCACATTCAGTGATGTGCCAAATATCCTAAAACCAGACTTGAAAGTCTCACAGCAGTTATTGCTATCTCTCCATTTTTGCCATCTGGAGCTCATCATGCCGACTTCAGGGATCATTCTGTGAAGAGTTCTAGGACTCTATTCTAGTGAAAAAGATGCTAAAACTAACTTTTGCACAACCTTTGGAAATGGTCTTTTTTTTTTTTTAAACTCCAAGTTCTGCAGTATGCTTTTGTTCACTTAAAATTTATTGTGAGAGGTTTTTAATGATTATTTTTCATTCATATAATTTTTCTAAGATATTTTTCATTCTTTTTATAGTTGTTTTTTTTCTTTCTATGGATCCACAGCATTCCATTTTATGAATGCACCATAAATTATTAAGCCAGTCTACTATTGATGGGCATTGTTTTCAATAGGGAATTTATTTATTTATTTATTTTTAAATCTCAAGTCTGGCCCTATTTCTAGAGGTTTCCCTTTGCAACTACAACTTAGCCTAATTTCGAGAACCACCCATACACTGGCTTCCCTTTGCATGTCATCTCGTACCTGAAACCAAACTAGTACCCCTGATGTCACCTAAATAGCCACTTTATCCAACCAAGACTTATAGTTTCTTATTTTAACTCCTCTGACTAAGCTGTTCTTTCNNNNTAAGTCTTTTGGCATAACTTCCTTTTCATGCAATTCCCATCCATTCTCAAGACCCAGTTAAAGATTTTTGCTGTTCACTCATCTGTCCTTGACACTCCAGCCTGTGCTCATTCTATAGCCAGTGCCCTCTTATTGCCCTATCATATGCTGAGCTCCATGATAAAAAGGACTGGGTCTCACCATTTAGAGACCCACCATCCTGACTGCCATTTACCTAGCAGGGGCTCAGAAAGTATTTCTATATTGGAATGGCATTGAACTGATTGCTTCCACCTTCATTTAGATGATACATCTGCTACCTCATGTCTTTCACTGCATTGTGTGTGTGTGTGTGTGTGTGTCTGCGTGTGTACTCACACACATGTGGTATGTGCACATGTGTTTAGATCCATTATCTACTTCTAATTGGTACTCTCATCAAGGACAGCTGCCAGGCCTTAAACTAGTTTATATTCACTTCTGAGAATAGCTCAGTATTCTGCACACGGTGATGTTTAACAGACCTACTTGTTGATTGGCATTTATAGGAGTGATAGTCAAAACACTTAATAATCATAAGGGATGCTCAACCAGTCAAAATGGATGTTGGTCATAAGCAGTCCATTAAGCCATATCCTGTGTATACCGGCTCAATGTCGGTTCTGGTTGTTTTCTGTAGAGAAAAAGACTGCATGTAAATTAATTAGAAGCCCAAAATGTCTAGATTGTTAAAACAAATTTAGATAAGAGAATACTTTTAATGTGATGAAAAATGAGATTAATTTCACAAGTTTTAAATAATATTAAATAGTATTTTATCTTTTTAGTCTAGGAGTAGGCTAAACTTTTCACATTTCTATAATATGAATTTTCCTTGTTTTCTTAATAAATAAAGCAGTTGGACATGGAAGGAAAAGAGTAATCTATGGCAATGTCAGAGAGATAAATCTGATAGATCCTGGGTTGCTGGAGTTACCCAAGTGGAATTACCCAAGTAGCTTTGCTTAAGCCTCTGATCCTAGAATACACTAAGAATATGCTATTATTACAAATATTAAGGGTGCCAGTTAAGAAAATGTGCTCAATTTTCCAGAATTTCTGAGTGCTGGTATCTCCTTATAATGTTAAACCAAGAAGACCCTGTTGGCTTTAGTTTCAAACTAATAGAGACTTATTCTAACCAATGGAGTTCCTTATAGATGAGCTAAATCCATGTGGAAAAAATCCAAGGCTAGGAGACTGAATACCAATGCAATGTCAATGCAAATGTCAAAGAGCAAAAACAGAATTTTTTTTTTTTCTTTTTTAACAGAGGGAGAAACAGGAAAAAGATAGGTTCAAGATTGACGAACCTGGCAAGAAAGACCAAGTAAGTACCTATATCATATCCCTGGAGTATTTATTATTTCCAACTCTAATTACATTCTGCTGTGAAGTTTCTAGGGATAATGTGTATTAAGGGAAGATAGGAGCCTTCAATTACCTGAATTCCAAAACAATAAATGCATTTGTTCCTTCTTTTGTTATTTAATTCAATAAACATTCTTCAGTTCTCAAGGTGAACCAGGCCAGATGCTAAGCAATGGGGGACTCAAAGACATTAGGAAGAGCTTGTTTAAAGGAAGGTGAAATCAAGGAGTGCAAGGTGAAATCAAGTCATAAAATGGGCAGAAGACATGAACAGACACTTCTCCAAGAAGACATAAGAATGGCTAACAGACACATGAAAATATTGTTCAACATCATTAGCCATCAGGGAAATTCAAATCAAAACCACATTGAGATACCACCTTACGCCAGTTAGAAAGGCAAAAATTAATAAAAAAGGAAACAACAAATGTTGGAGAGGGTGTGGAGAAAGGGGAACCCTCTTACACTGTTGATGGGAATACAAGCTGGTACAGCCACTTTGGAAAACAGTATGGAGATTCCTCAGAAAGTTAAAAATAGAGCTATCCTATAACCCAACAATTGCACTATGCGGTATTTACCCCAAAGATATATATGTAGTGAAAAGAAGGGGCACATGCACCCCAATGTTCATAGCAGCAATGTCCACAATAGCCAAACTGTGGAAGGAGCTGAGATGTCCTTCAACAGATGAATAAATAAAGAAGATGTGTTCCACATATACAATGGACTATTACTCAGCCATTAGAAAGGATAAATACCCACCATTTGCATCGATAAGGATGGAACTGGAGGGGATTATGCTAAGTGAAATAAAGCAAGCAGAGAAAGAATTATCATATGGTTTCACTTATATGTGGAACATAAAGAATAGCATGGAGGACATCAGGAGAAAGAAGGGAAAAATGAAGGGGGTGGAAATCAGAGGGGAAGAAGAACCATGAGAGACTATGGACTCTGGGAAACAAACTGAGGGTTTCAGAGGGGAGTGGGGTGGAGGGATGGGTTAGCATGGTGATGGGTATTAAGGAGGGCATGTATTGTAGTGAGCACTGGGTGTTATATGCAAACAATGAAGTATGGAACACTATATTAAAAACTAATGAAGTACTGTATGGTAACTAACATAAATAAAAATTTTTAAAAAAGAAGTACTCAGTAAGTTTCTATTTATGTCATATGGTATGGTAGATATTATTAGAGACATAATATGCAATTGTTCTCATAGGAAAACTCATGTTCTAGCTTCTGAGACAAACTACCAAATTATTTTATTATAGTATAAGATAAGACTGATACCTAACAATTATACTACTACTTACAAATAAACCAAAGGAAATCTCAACAAAATTGCTGCGGAAATTCATATGTAATTTCCAAAAATGCTGTTCTTATTCAGAACATTCAGATAGTTTTACTCTGGGAAAATGTGTCACATTTGCTAGAATACCCTCTATGCTAATAAATTTTCACCTAGAAGGATGGATTTATTTTTTGAGAAACACTTAAGAGTCGTTTTACAGACAAATCTAAAGAACGTGGATAAAAATATTTATTTATTTACGAAGAGATAGTGACAGGATAGCTCTTTCTTCTATATCATAACACAATTCTGAATCCTTTTCCATAGAGGTACAGAGCATATTTTGAGGATGACAGCATCTTAAGAATTAAGCATATGTCCCCTTATTGTTACTATTTGGAAGTACAACATCTATCTGCATGTTTAAAAAACCAATGATAGTGCTGTATATTGATATCTCATACCAGGCAGTATTAAATTCCATCATGGGTACAGGACATACTTCCAATTTTAATGCAAAAACAGATGAGAAGGAAAGTTGATGCTAACAGTATTGTTCTTCCTGTAGATTCATAATGATCAGATGGGCAGACAGGGGTTCAACCTTCGTTTGGGAAGCGTCTGAAATGGCCCACCTGGAGTATTTCTGTACCTTTTTTAAAAATGTGTATCTATCTTATACTATTAAGCATGGATCTGGGGTGGTTCTTCAGCGAATTATCCAACAAGTGAGTATCTAGTCCCTCCTTATCACTTGGCAAATATATAACACTTAAACAGTAAGGATATTCAAAGTTACATCTTTTTATTTTAGAATTACAAATTCCTCCTTTCTCTGGACAGTGCAAATTCATGTCCCTTTTTCCAGAAATGACTCTGAATACTCTAAAAGATGATTGCTTTGATGAGTATGGTGCTAGTGTTAAAACTCTGTTAAGGTGGTGTTTGCCTTTACTTTAGTAAGTCTAATAACCTTACATTTGCTTGGTCAGTAGATTTTTCTAGCAGTCTTTTCAATAATTTGACAATCAACAAAAAACTTGTTACCAACGGATAAAATGCGTAACCTGGCTAATAATAATAATAATGAATAATTGCCATGCCCAGTCAACTCCCTCATGATGGCTAGAGGCTGAACCAGGTAACTTCTGAGCATCCCCTACTAGCTCTGAGAATCTGTGAATAATTTGTTTTTTTTCTAGTCTGCCCAAAAATGTCCCAGTTTGGCCCATCTTATTTCCTTAGATTTTTAGTGCATGACATTTCTGGTGATATTTTTGGTGCTTGGATAGTTCTCTGGCTATTGACATTTTTATTCAATCAATGGCAATTTTGATTCGTGTTTTGCTTGTTTTCCACTTTCTCATGGTTTCTTTGGCCCTTAATATTACTTTTCCTTTTTTGGTCAAGTATGTGCATCACAGTTAGCATTACTGATGATAACTAGACATTATTAGTGATGACGCTGTAGCTTGTGGCTTATACTATGCTTCACATCTATGATTATTGAGTTTGCTATTTAACAAATGTGTCTAGGAAAGTGTATATGCTCCCAGGTGTAAAAATGATGAAAAAAGAAAGGCATAAAGATGTGGTGGTTTGTAGTATGCGTGCTTGTGTTTATGTGCACATATGTATTCCAGAATCTTGTACGAATTAAGTACTTTCATTATCACTATTTTACAAAAAAGAAGCTGAAGTCCAGAGAGGTTAGGTAACTTACCAAGAGTCACACAGCTATTAGGTAGCGGAGACAGAATTTAAAAAAAAAATTAATTTAAAAATGTAGATTATTGTGTCTATCATTATTATTACCACAGGAATTATGATAATTAACATTTTTAGACCTTTTGGAAGCACTTATACACTGTAATTTGTCAATGTAAGTTAAACTGATGCAAAAGAGACCATCAATGAGAACAAGGATGGAGGGCTTTTATAGTAAGATGTGAAGCTCAGAGGGACAAGTATGAACTTATAGGTGAGGGTACACAGGGGATCCAACTGTTGTGAAGTAAAGACTAAGGAGGGAGGCAGAACTGTCTCTATTGAAATACAATGTATGCACAATTGACAAATTATGGACTAAAGAGTCTTAGAAATTTGGAAGGTACTTTCCCAGACATTAAAAAGATACAAATGGTGCAATAAAGAGGCATAATGGGTTAATAAGTACTGCATCAGGAGGTCTCCGCAGCAGTACTGGTAGATAAGTCTGAATGTCTAAAGGCTGATATATAGAGAAGGAATCTATGAACTTATCATTTTAGCCCAAGGAAGGAACTTGAAAGTTCTGGAAGGTCACTGTGTTAATTTTCCAGATGAATCAACAGACCCAGAGACTTCGTTATCTGGCCATTTGACCCTTGGATAAGAACCCAGTTGTCCCGGCTGCCCATTCAATTTTCTTTCCACCTCACCATTCTTCTGCTTTATGTCGGTGGAAATTCACCCTGAGAGGGGCTCCTGCTCCTATCTTTGGCATCCCAGCAACTGCCTGCTCTGACACGATTTCCTTCTCAAGCTCGGCACAGAGAAGAGCGTGACTGCACACCTTCCTAGTGAACAGAGGAAGACAGATGCCATCTGAGGAGGCGTCTCTGAGTCCTTCCACTCACTGGCACCCAGGCACCTCCAGCGTGCATGCATGTGCAAGTGGAGTCTCACTTTCCATTTGCAAACTTGGAGCTCTGTTCTAATAATAGCCTGTGGTGAGACCTTTCTTTCCCCAGAGGCTGTGATTCCTCCATGTGGTAGTCACTTCGAAAACCTGCCTCCTGCTCTGCTTTTTTTCAGAGGAAAGCTCTTGGGAAAATCCTGCTTACAGGGACATTCAAGAACAGCAAGTAGCAATGGCTTCTTCCTCTCAGGACGAAACCAACCTGAGTCCACGCTAAACAAAGGAGTGTGAGGCAAGAAATGGTTCAGGCTCAGCTCTGGTGGGCAGTACCTTGGGCTTTCCACACACAAGAATCAAAATCATGCTGCTTTGGACAGACATATTTCCTAACATTTCTTAACTATTTTGAGAAGGGAAGGGACTGCAAGTAGTTGGTTGGGACAGAGATTTTGTGAATTTTCTTACTTAAACCCATAGAAATAAAACAGGCATCAGGGATTAGCATGAGGTGGTGGCAAAGCACTGGACTAAAGTCCAAACAAATTGGTCTTTGTCATCCCTCACCACCTTTCCTCCTGCGCTTATACTGTTATTTAGCATTGATATTCTGTCTGCCAGTTATTTCTCTGGCCACATGTTATCCTGTTGGTTAAAATAGGGATTGGTAACTAACAGTAATTGCTATATTTGATTATGCACATTCTGTGTGACTTCTTTGCAATATCTCATTTAAAAACAACACTAGAACAGATATTATCCATGTTCCTAGAGAGATGAGATGACTTGCTTAACTCTATGAAAGTAGCTCACTGCAGCAATGGATAAGAGAGAGCCCCGGCCTTCCAGTGCCTGGCCCAGTGCACTCTTAAATGTACCATCATCACGATTCACACAGAGCCCTATCACTGAACAGTTGCATTGTACCACAGCTGGGGCCTTACTTCACTGGCTGCCAAAAACATTGAGTGAGCGAGTGGGCATGAAGTTGTCCAATGAAGGGATTAATGGTACCCATGTTGAAATTAGCTTTAAAATCCTGATTAGAAGTCACTCTCCCTTGCAATGAATTTGGCTCAGGAAATCGAGAGAAGAGAAGCTATTTAGAGAAGTGGTTGATGCCTCAGGTTTTGCAGTCAAGCTGCCTGTGTTTGAATCCTGGGTCTGACATTCTCAGTACTTATGTGACCTTGAGCAAGTCATTTAGGATTTATAATTCTTCATTCTTCAAGTGGGGTTAACAATAATATCTACCTCCTGAGGTAATGATATCTTTAAACAGCAGTACTTGCAACAGGCTTAGCACATAATGAATGCTCAGTGCACATTTTTCCTCTCTCTGCTTCCTTCTCCCTTTTCTTCTCCACCATCCTTCCCAGGAAACTGGGACAATATCAGCAGTGCTGCTGACCATGTCACCACAACACAAAATACCGGCATGATTAAGTTAGATTAAAAGATGGGCACTTATGACTTTTTCAAAGCACTGACTGGGATTCCAGAATTAAAAGCATCCAAATGCCAAGAGATGCTGAGTGCTTTAACATGAGATGATTCTCAAGGTGGACTCTTCAAGTGTAATATGACATTCTCAGTTTAGATCTGTCCGGATCTTATAATTTCTGCTCTACACATGTAGAGGATGTCTGGTCTAGCTATCTTCGTCAAAAGATATGCACTAAAATTTAGATAGATAGATAGATAGATAGATAGATAGATAGATAGATAGATAGATAGATATAGAATAGATATAGATACATATGTATTATGTGTATGTACACATGTGTATGTGTGTCCCCATATATACACCCATGCTCACGTACTGTATCATGGAGAGTAGTTTCAATGATATTAACCTTCCTGAATCTCAGCTGTAAGTGGAGATTTGCCACCTTTTTAAATACAGAACTTAAAGCTCAGAGATGTTAGGTCCACACTGAGACACATGCTTCTTTTCATTTTAACATCCTGACACTTCTACTAGGATACTTCTGGGCAAACTTCCAGTATTGGGAACCCAAGCTGGGAAGCAGGCTCATGGGGAACATATCTGAACATCCTGTCAAAGAGAAGTTGTTGACGGCTAATCTTTTTGAGTGGTCTATAAGAAACAGAGTCTATTTGGGTCCCATTCTGCCTTCCTTTCCTTGGTCCCTTGCTCCTTTTAGGCAATTAATATATAATTCCAAAGATGATTCCAACCTCTTTTTTTTCCCCACATGGGAAAACTGCCACCAAGAACCACTAATTCTACAAATCACGATACTTGATGTGCCACACAGCACACCGAGAAACCCACATTACATCCGCCTCTAATTCCAGGTAAAAGATTATGACAAAAATCACAGAATCTTTGGCAAATAAAACTTGAAAGACATCTGCTCCAAAATTCTCATTTTACAAATGAGAAGGAAAAACAGAGAGGTTAAAATAAATTTGTCCAAAACCAGAGTTTCATTCATTGGTTTTAATTGTTTCTAGAATTTCATTTCTGTATGCATTTCCCCCACAAGGAAGAAAACAAGGAATCATTTTCCTTTCATAAAGAGAGAGAGAGAGAGTAAAAAGAAAAAATAAGACAGAAGCAAAGCAACAGAATTTATCTTTATGAAAGCAAATTCTGTAGATATTTTGCCAAAAAGGACACATAGTGAAAATGGATTGGTTCATTTGAGTGGTTTGTGGAAAATATATATTTCCCGAAGCAGGTGGTGCTATCAAAGTGAATAGGGAGAAAAATGTCGTGTATGAAAAATATTTTTTTAAAATGCTATTTTTCAAGTCGAAAGGGAAATGACACAAAATCCTACCACTGACTCTGACAGCATATTCTAATGGGTTCTGGCTGTATTTTAGAGAAACACACACCCACATGCAAACAGAAACAAACAGTTTCAAAAAGGATATGTATAGAAAACCCTGGAGGTTTTACATTTGTTAGATGGAAGAAAAAAAGAAAGACAAACGGCCTGCCAGATAATGAGATGAGTGAGCAAGTAAGTCATTGGAAACTCACAAAATGCACTTTTTTGAGACTTTTCTAGTACTGTTGATATAAGCAGAGAGACACGGATGGAATAAGAAGCAAACTGTTGCCCCATGGACATTTCAGCAAAATTCCAGAATTCAGCACTTTAAAAAAGCAGCTCCATGGTTAATGTGTAAATTAATTTGTTTTTAGTATATTTCTATCTCGTCCTCTTTCTTATTTTTCTAGGCTTTTTAAATTTTTCTCTAACTTGTAAAATTCAATTCAATAGGCATTTACTGAATTCTAGCCACAGAATATGATTTGAACCATACAGGACATTAGAGGGCATATGTGGAGGTTAGAAATGGTAAAAAACATGCCAGTCTGTTAGGAGAATTAGCCTATTCCATTAAGTACTAAACTATATGGTGATCTGTGAGTGCTGGTCCCTGACCTCCCGAAAGACCATGTAATTTATCATCTCACTGGGACACTTTTTAAAAATCTTTCTATTGAAATATAATCTACATACCAAGAAGTGCATATATCATAATTATACAACCTCATGCCTCTTTCTCCTCTGTTCACTGACTTACCAATCTGTCTACTGAGAAAAACTAACCTACCTTTCCCTCTGTCTGGCATGCGTGCTCTATGTAACAACCATAGTAACAATACCACTGACCCACTTCCACTTAGAGAGCTGCTGTTCATAACAGGCACAAAGGCAAGAGCACCCAGAGAGTAATGGCCAGATTTCATGCCCAGGTGTACTCTTTTCTAAAAGTCTGATTTCTTTTCTGCCCCTCCCCCAGTGCCTTTGCTTATGAGTCCCATCTTTACCCAGGAGGCCGCTCTTCACTTCTAAGCATATTGAGAACCAACTCGTAACTCAGTCCGAGTGAAGCTCCTACTGACTCTGGCACCTCTTCGTTGAGTTTCTCCAATTCTTTTAATTTTTACCATACAGTTTTGTGCCTAAGTCAACTTCTACATTTTCTGGTCACTGTTGCATTAAGATCAATTCCATAGCACAGTCTCTAGCAAATAGTAAGTCCTCAATGGTTAAATTCTGTACTTGAACTTGCCTCCAGAGTCAACACTGCAATCTTACTGGAACAGAGGGTTTAGGTAGTCTTCCCGACAAGTTCCTAATTCCTCATATAAGTACAACATTGATGTCTATGTGGTGTCTCAAGGTAGAACACTCAGGAACATCACAAGTAATTTCCCAAACCTCAAGCACAGTACATACTCAGGCACTTCTTAGTTATATATCTTAAATCTAGATTGAATATGTTTTTTCACCATCATACTCAATGTCCTCTCCTGGGTCAGTTCATCAGTTCTACTCTGGACCATTAGAAAAGTTACTTATGCCAGGCACTCCCATACACTTCAATCCATTCTTACCATGTTATTACCAGAGATGCCTTGTTAAAATGACAGTGAAATTGATCTATGGCCTTGCTAGACACTCCTAATGGTTCCTCTTTGGTACTAATTCCATGGTATGAAATTCAAGGTCTTTCATGATATCCTACCCAGAACAGATATTTACATGCTCAAATGGTTACCAGATCGTGATCAGAAAAGAGAGCTAGCTAAACTTGCTGGTTAATATCTTCTTGGAGGAGGCAGAATGTCAGATTAAAGGGCTTCCTTTCTCCGTTTTTACTTAGCAAGCAGAAACACTCAGTTTATGGCAATAAAGGCATTAATTAAGCAGAGTATGGGAAAATGTCAATGAGAATTGACAACTGTGACTTCTCAGTTAAAATATTAAGTAAAAGTTGCCTGCACTCCTTTCTCCTCCACCCTCTCCTCTTTCTTGCTCCTCCAATATTTGATTAAATACACTAGAACGAAAACATCAATTCACTCTCGTTAGAGGGCAAGACATCGCGAATTAATGAAGTCAGATCTGTGGCCATTTTGATTCAATTCTATTACTTTCAAGTACTTATGATAACTGGACCTTAATCCTTTCAACATAGAGATCCTTAGTATAATTTAGCACATATGATATTGATCACCTAAAGTCATTCGTAACTTGCAAATATATATACAACCACACACATTTATATACATATGCACATACATATATACATATACATGTGTGTTGTGTTTATGGTAAATCTATATTCATAATTATTGCTAAAAGTAATTTTTAATTATATATGTGTTTGTGACTGTGTTTTGGGTTTTCAGAGCTTATTAACTATTAGCATTTCTTAAAATATTTTGTTCCTTCCTGCTTTTATGGAGATTTTCTGTAACTATGTCACACCCCTCCATCTCTCTATAAAGAAAAAGGATTTTTTTTTTAATTCAAATTTCAGTTCCACCTCTTCTCAATTTGGTGGGACCTAAATTAAAAGGTTTTACTACAAAGGAGTATCAAGTTAAAATAATGATGATATTTATTGCAAGAGACCTATAATGTGAGTCAAATTGCCTTTGGAGCTCAAAGATAAGAGTTTTGAAGCTGCATATTACTGGATGAAAATCTTGAGAGCAACAATGATACAAGCTTCATTACCTGGTGTCATGCTTATAACAGGGAGGCTTTCGGTTTTAAATGGTATTTATTGAAAGCTAACCAGATTGTGAGCATTTAATTGAATATATCAATTTTCAGGAGACCAGAATTGTTGTGTTTGCTTAGAAGCTTGTTCTAGAGAGCCCCCCCCCCACCCAACACTAGAACTATGTAATAATTCTGTGTCTGAAAAAAGCTTCAGGTAAAACGGTAATTTGCTTCTGCAATCATATCAGTTACTCTGGCAAAATGCAACCCCAAATCTCACATGACAGTTTACAAATTAAAACCTGTAGAAATAATTAAAAAGGGAGATATGTACAGGAGTGTTACGTGGAAATGTAAAGCTTCAGCAGCCAGCTCTGCTGAGTGATAACTAGACGTGAGGTACAAACTAATTGTACGTACCTGTTTCTCATAGCAAAAACTGCATACACGCAGGTGCTGCAGTGGGAAGAAAGGGTGTGCACAACATTCTACTCCCTTAAAATTTCATGTAATCAAAGAGAACTAGTACTAGGAAAAATCTGACAGCATGGGAGGGAATGTCAACAGTTTGGTATTAAATAAATTATTGTGGATCTTTCTTATCTTATCAAAAGTTTTATTTTCCTGCACTTCCTTCCTATCTTACTGACTTATTCAAAAAAGGCTTTTAGAGCAACTACCTTGTTTGAGACGCTGTGCCATGATCAGTAACTTGTTCCTCCAACTGGATGTCTAATTCACTAAAGCCAGACTCTGTATTTTCTTCTTCTTCTTCTTCTTTTCCTTATATTCACAGTATAGCAGCTAGCACATGCCTAGGCATATGTTAGATATCCAATAATTATTTTAAAACAAATTAAAGGATAAAAGAGATATAATTTTTCTAATCCCAAAGACTCGCCAAGACACCATCGCTTAGCAGCTGTTTAAAAAATTTTAATTCATTTTTTGTAAGCAGCTTTTTACTGCAAGTCTAGATACAACTTTTAGTTATTCCAGTGAGATTTTTTTCATCCCAAGGGCCTGGACCCAAACTGGAATAACTGTCAGAAGCAACATTAATTGCCCCCCTTCTTGGCAGCTGGGGTGTGAAAATTGGTGTGGAGAGAGACTGAAATTTCTGTTCATCCCAAGAGGTAGCCACCGGGGACTCGATGCAGCCCATTAGGGGGACAGATGCGTGCAGGCAAGTTTCATATCTGTCTGAACAGCTCCTACAGTCTGGGTAAATAAATACCTTAAATCCCTAGAGCCAACAAACTTCTTTAGGATTTTCTCCTAATCTTACGGAGTCCGATGGTGTCTGGGCCTAAGGCATTTTCTAATTGTGAGTAATTTACCTTGGAAAGCTCAGGAGCCTGCATCTCAGTGAGTATGACCACTCAACCAATGATTCCTGAATAGAAATGCTCATTCCCACCTTCATTCCTTTACACAGACGCCTTCCTTTTCCTAGGGACTCTTCTCTTCCCTTCTGGAGAAGATAAACAATACCCATCCAAAGCACAAAGCCCTTCTCAGCCACCTGCTTCCAATGATTACTTCCTCCTCTGAGCTCTTTCAGCCTGACCACCCTCTGACCGCTTCTCATATATTGCTTGGTACCTTTTGCTGCATTTGTACATGTCCTTTCTCTGCCTCTCCACCTGTGTCATAATCATACAGGTTCAGAATTCGTGTTTCTGTATAGCGTCTAGTGCAATATAAGAAACACCGAGGGTGCTGGTCCATGGCATGACTGATTAGTTCTAGTCCGTTTGCTTACAGCAACAACGAGGTGTAGGAACTCTGATCATTATGTCTCTCACAGTCCTCCATTAGCTGTTTGCACATATTTGCTCATTTACTAGCTTTTCCCTGTTCTATGATTGCTAGCCCTTTCTTACGAGAGTGAACGTCCTGGAGGTAGAAACCTTGGTATATGTCTGACAAAATATAAGAAGACTCAAAGGGAAAGACCTACTTAAGGAAGCATTCCAAGCTGAGGAAGGACTTGATCAAAGATGTAGGCATAATCAAGTGCCCTGATCAGATACAAATAAATGTTTCAGTCTAAATTTCCAACAACAGAGTTGGCCATCCAGGGAAAATATAATTTGAGATGCACATGCAGAATCTGGATGACAAGTGAAGAGGTGGAAGAGGGGATACCTGTCCTAAGTAGGGGTTTAGACCGCATGAGCTTCAAGTCCCCAGTCTGCTGGAGTTCTTGAATTCAAGGTCAGTGTGATGGTTAATCTTATGTGTCAACTCGACTGGGCCATGGACAGCCCAAACATTTGGCCAATATTATTCTGGATATGTATGTAAGTGTATTTCTAGATTAGATTAACATTTGAATCAGTAGGCAAAGTAATGCAAATTGCCCTCCATGATGGGGTGGGCCTTATGCAACCAAATGAAGACCTGAATAGAGCAAAAAGTCTGAATAAGAAGGAACTTTGCCTGCCTGATTGATTGAGCTGGGACATTGGTATTTTCTGGCCTTTGAACTCAGACAGAGACATTAGCTCTTCTTGGGTCTCAAGCCTGCTAGTTTGTAGACTGGAACCTCCATCACTGGCTTTCCTAGTCTTCAGGCCTTCAGACTCAAACTAGAACTATACCATCCGCTCTCCTGATCTTCAATTTTCCAACTGCAGATCTGAAGGTCTTGTCAGCTTCTATAATCATGTGAGCCGATTCCTTATTAATGAACCTATCTCTCTCTCTTCACACACACACACACACACACACACACACACACATGCATATACATATACCTATATGTAGGTATGAATGTGTGCATTATAATATATATGTGTGTGTGTGTGTGTGTGTGTGTGTGTATGTGTGATCCCATTGGTTCTGTTTCTCTGGAGAACCTTGACTAATACAGTCAGTATTGCCTGTTTTAGAAAGTGCTGCTTTCTGACTGGAGGGAATGAAGGCATGAGGAAGCTGGCTTCAGCCCCTGGCCAGTCCATCAAACAACGCCTCTAGCCTTCCAATTGGACTCTTTGCTTTATTTGTTCTAAGAAGGAAAATAAGTTTTGTCTTATTCCCCTCTGTTCTTACCAATCTATCCTTTGATATTTGGCAAGAGCTGGTAGCTTTTCTTGCGGTCTGACTGGATCTGGAAATAACATAGTTATTTTTGTTTTAACATAATAGCAAAGAAGAACTTGAGCTTATATGCAATTTAGGCTTATCAAGCCCAGACATATTTGTTTGTGTACAATCAGCACGCCTGAGTGATGTCAGAAGAGCTCTGAAAACAATATATTCTGAAGCCAGAGCTGTTAGTGGGTGGAACCCTCCCAAATAATAAGCACTGTACACATGGCTGGAACTAGAATGAGTTATTAAGTCCAATACAACCTGCTTTAGTCCATACAGCATGCCATACGATTCAGAAACAAAACAGGAAAGGAGGAATAAATGAAAGAGAATGGGCTAAACATGAAGGAAATTGTGTATTTGTGAGCTCTCTAAAGGCACTCAGTTAATAGTTGTTGAGTAACATAACTTTTGAAATAAAATTACATTTGCACATGTATATATGTGTGTGTATATATATATGTACATATATATGCGTATGTGTGTGTGTATATATGTATATATATATACACACATATATACGCATATATATGTGTGTATATATATATATATACACACACATATATATATAAAGAAAGATGACATAGTAGAGATACTGCAAATGCATTCACATACAGGGTTGGCATTGTTGATGAATTAATTACCGTATGCTAAGATATTCAAGATACACAAAGACCCCTGTTGTAGTCTTCATCTTTCTCTCTCCTGGTGTTGTCTTCCCTTTGCACTGTAGTGGGCTATACCCTGAACTCTCTTCATTCTACGTGTATTCCATCCCATGCACCCTCAATCTACTTTCAGTCAAAAAACACAGTTTTCAAGCATCCACAGTCGTGGCAAAGATTTCTCTCTGAAGTTGTTCTCAAAGAGAAAAGTTCCCATGTCTCAGGAACTATATTTCTAGTAACATTGCTAGTCTTGTTCCAGATTGCCTTTGCACACGTGTAGACTAAGAGAAAACAGAGAACAGTGTCCATTAAAAATGAGTATGTGCTTTAAAAACGAAATGATCTTTGCCTGTCAATGGCGCTGGCAAAATATAATGTTCTGCTACCTATGGTTTTCTGTCCCAACCTCTCACCTTTAAACATACCCCAGGGGTTGACAGATACAGTTAAATGTATTGATGGATGTTTTATGGAGGTTTTATACCTATCTTATATTCACTCCATGAAAGTGACATTGCAAGTGATGAAGGAGATAGAATATTAGGAAACTAAAAATTCAGAGTTTGTTCTAAGTGATAGAGTTGCAAAGGAAAGTGTTCTTTCATTCTTTGAACTCATAGGGTAACAAAATATAACCACCCAGACAGTTTGCCTCGATTGCTCTGTTTTCTGTATCAGTACATTTTGAAATACAGTTTGATTCTTAGGCTTGCACCAAGATATCTGATTCATCATGTTGCAGTGGGGCCCTGATCATCTGAATTTTAAACAAAATAATCTAGAATATATTCTGGTAAAATAAACATGCAAAACCACACTTTGAGAATAATTACAGCCTTGTTTTACTCCCCACACCCCTTTTATTTTGAATTTCTCCCAGAATAAAGTATGGAGAAAAATACCTTAAAATTCGTAACCAAAAGACCTTTGAACTTATTTTTGGAGACTCTAGTATCTAGTCCTAGGTCTTCATTGGCTGACTTTCACTGAGATATCCCCTTAACCAATCAGAGTCTCAGTGTCTTTAATTACAAGGAAATGACAATATCTAGGTCCCATGGTTCCCACATTATCCAGAAAAATAATATTTGTAAAAGTGTTTTAGAAATTGGAAACTGCTGTATCCAAGCAAGGAAGCATTCAGAATACACCTGCAGTTTACTCTCTGGTCAGCTGGTGCAGTGGGAGGTGGATGGATGGTAAAGATGAGGTGAAAACCTTCCCTGAGGAGCTCATAGTCCAGGAGCAAGATACATTAAATAGCCTCGAGATAAAAGGTTCGATGACTGGCAAAGTGTATCATTCCTAAGGATTGCTAAGAAGGGAGAGAATAATGAACAGTGGATTACGTGGGAGGACATGGTAAAGGAACTGGGCTGTAAGTGGGCCTTCAAAAAAGGATGGTTTGTTGTTATATAGAGTGTTGGCGGAGACACTGCAGGTAGAAGAGAAAGGGTGGAAAAGCCCAGAGATGGGAAACAGCACGTCAGGGAGCATAGAAAGGGAAAGAAGATGGCAAGGATGGTCTGAATCTCAGGAATCCAGAAAGCTTATCCCATATAATTCCTTATTTTGAATGGATTCAGGCTGTTCCCAAGTCTGCAACACTGCCTTATCCATTTGACCGACACGCTAAAAGTCATTTATAAATCTCTTCAGTACCAACTTTTATAGCAATATAATACACCATCCAAGGAAACCCTCCCATCAAGACTGAGTTAAATATGGTCCCATTAACATCATGGATCTATTGACCCATTGATATGTTTAAAAGGTCTCCATTGTAAAATTTGTGAATATGTAAATAGTATAAGCAGAAGGAAAGGACAGATTTTAGAATAACACTACTGTCCTTGTTATTGGATTCACATGCTTCTTTTCCAACATGTCCCTTCTATTTTTTTCCCCCAGTAAGTTCTCTTCAGTATCTCTAAACTTTTACGGATATAATTTTCTACCAGAAATGGAAAAAGAAAATCCAGTCAGACATCTTAAACACCTTTTGTATTTTTCTGCACTTTACACAAGAGCACAGAGGGATATTTTTTTCTACTTTGAGCATTATGATTTAATAGACTTTTTAAATAGAATGTCAAAAACAAAAGAATAATTTTAGTGCAATGGCATGAGAACTAAATGTATGGATTGATCCTCTGATAGGCTATTTACTCTCCATCTCCTTCTCATGTACTTTTTAAGTGATTCATGTAAGTGGCCAGAATGTTAGAGACCCAAGTTCCCTACTTATCAAACTGAAGGGGCAGGAAGCTAGCTCTCAGCCTTCCTGCCTCAACGATACAAACGGTGACATGTATGAAAGCACATTGATGACTATTTCAGAATCATTTATTTTTTTAATTTCTCAAAAGAGAAAGCAAGTTTTTACTGTTAGCAGGATGGAAGGCACCAGATTAACTAGCAACGAGGACCTATAAAAGAGGCAGAAGGCTTGAGGACTTGACATCTGCTTGCAAAATGCAAGGTGGACTGTTTCTTCTTGAACCTTATCACATTAATTTCCACCGAACAAAGGACTTCTGAAAAGATGTTTGCCTGAGAGGAAAGAGCTGCAGGCTGATGTGAGGAGACTGGGGCTCAAGTTTGGAATCCCAGTCACTTTACATTTCTCCGCCTTGTTTTCCCTATGGATAGGGTGAAGCGCCCATGTCAGAAGATACCCAAGGAAGTGTTAAACGAAGTTTCAGAGTAAATTTAACACTGTATCTATGCTGGTTATTAGGCTACTGTCTCTCAGCTCTAAATGCATCTTCTTATTCTCCCAAGTGACACCTAGAGGGGAACATAAAGGCTGGAGGAGGAAGAGGCTCCTGCATGTATTTTTGTTCATACATGCTTCTTACTGTGGAAGTTCTGTTTGGTTCCAAACAGCAGATGAATCCAACTTGAGAAATTTTATCTCCACTCCCAGGACCAGGCCCATTGTGCCTCCTCAGAGGACTATGTCCCAGCCTTACAGGGGCCCTCCTTCCAGCTTCTGAGGCAGCAGCGGGGCAGTGTTCCCTCCTCAGAAGCTTGGTTCCAGCTCTGTGCTTTCCTCCAATTGTCTGATGACTGCAGACTCTTTTCCTGGGGCCCAGGAGTGGAAGCTGCTTCCTGTAGTATCAACTTCTGTTACCTCAGGGATCCCTTTCTCTTTTTGCAGTGTCTCCCACATTTCTTTAACTAACTTGTGAGGCTACATTCTACTGTTGAAATCACCAGCATGCTTTTGGTTTTCTTAGTTGGAGCCTGATAAATTCAGTGGCTATAAACAAGTTGGAATATTTATAATATTAATAATATTTTGAAACTAGCTGTATTTCTTCTTCTCCAGGATTCTAAGCCTCCATCCCCTTCCCTACAAGCATTCTTTCTATAAGATGTTATTTGAGCAAAGACTCTTTCTCTTGGACCATCAAGACCCCACATGGATCTCTGTCAGTGAGGTCTGCCCATTGTTCCAGTTCTCATACTACAAGAAGCTTCTTTTTGTACCACGGAAGCAGGTGAATGGTCCTAGGAGGAAGACTTCCAGTAGGTTACATCATAATTACTCTCAAATCAAGTCCAACATGAGCTTCAATCTCTTTTCTGCTTAATAGTGGTAGAGTTGTAGATTAGAGTTGTTTGCTGTGGGCTGATATTTGCAGGCAAAACTAACCGGGTGGCCATTATATCTAGAGCTGGGAATTAACGTGCAGCAGTCAGCGAACCTGCCTTACTGCAAAACAAAAGCCTTCTGAAATAATTGGCTTCTTGCTGCAGTCCTGCCACAACAGGTAGATAGGCAGGCATATGGGAATTGGTAAGCTTGGGAACACAGATACTCCCCTCCTCATGTGGCATTATTCATGTGTCCTGAACCTTCCATTCTGAATACTGGGTGATAGTTCAAGAAGATAATGGCCTCTGCCCAGGATCTGAATTCCTAGAGGACAAGAGGAGGCAGCACTGGGACTTCATTATAAGCTGGTCCTCTTGTAAGTTTTGTTGCAGCATGGAATTGGGAAAACCTTCCACAAAACTGACAGGGAGCTGAGTTCATAGCTTGTACCTGTGTTAAAAAAACACACCCTAACTTGATTCATTTCTGTAGTCAGTCTGTAACAAAATGCAAAGTGAGGGGTCTATATCCTGAATTATCTCAATGTCAATGTTATTTTCTATTAACTTCATAAGTCGTTATCATGGCTATAAATTTAATTATGATGATGCACTTTTAAGAATCTGCCTTAGGAACTGGAGGGGCGAATACTGTTTGTTAGGTGACATATCCAAATATTAAATTCAAAGAACTTGGCCCACTGAATTGTCCATTTAAGTTTTCCTGAATATAAAAATCTAGTCAAGAAGACAATACTAAAATGTTGAAAGTTAAATCACAATTTAAGTACGACTAAATATCTGGCATGGGCCAGACTTTACCAAAAGGGCTCACATTTAGCACCTTGAGTTTTTGAAAGAATTCCTCGAAAAAAGACTTTTGCTGCATTTGAAAGAAATTTTTCTGAAACACCATACCCCTTGCTGGTTTGCAAGACAGTTCATTTCTCCTATGTCTTAAATACTCTAATAGATTATAAATTCCTTGATAGAAGTGGCACTGGGATTAAAGCAAAGGAACCAGGAGGTCATCCTTTTCAGCCTCCCCTTATATGAGTATTTGGCCCTCTACTTTCCCTTCAATCAAAGATCATTTAGGCTCAGCTTGAACACTGTCCTACTACGGAGTTCACTAACCAATAAGGAAAACCATCCAGGTTAATTCTGCTTCCAAAATGAGAGCACCTAATCTTTTTTGTATCAGAATTCCACTTTCATGCAGTCATGAAATATCCCTGAAACCTTTCTTCAAAGCTGAACATCTAGTCTCTTTTGGGTTCTTTGACATGCTACACTTGAAGATTCTTTGGCATCCTGGTCTTTTTTCTTCAGGGTAACTTCTGGTTTGCTACGGTCTATATTTGTCACACCTTAAATTTAATATAAGCAAATGTTACTACGAACAACATTAACTGTGATTTATTAAAAACTGACTGTGTGTTGGTTACTATTCTCTCAAGTTTACCACATTAACATTTCCCAAAGGGCCAAGAACTAAGTGTCTGGGTCCTTCTTTTTAGAGATGAGAGACATGCAGTCAAGCACGTGGCCCAAGCTCAGTTAATGGACAAAGTAATGTTGAACCCAGGACCATGTGACGAAGCCCACACAGGTCCTAGAGTCAGGCGTGCTCACTCTGCGGGTACAGCCTAACTTCTAAGCATACATTACTCATGTTCATACCCTCACAGCACCTGGCTCAATACTTTGAATAATATTTCTTTTTTGTGGAATGAATGAATGTGTGAATGAATAACGGTGACAGCAAAAGCTGCTTCTTCAAGGCCACAGGCATACAGAAGAAACTTCAAAGTGACAACACACAAACAAAAGACTATCATTATTCATGTCTTTCCTCCCAAATTTCATCCGCAACTGCTTAGCTTACATCTCTATCTAAACATGTATAAACTAAACTCATAATTTTCCCCAAACCTCTTTTGCCTGTCCCTTCATTCTCTGTCCCCTCCCCTTTGGTTTATTTATAAACATCTAACCAGCAGCCAGTCCTTTGCCCACTTCCACCACATTCGTCCTGGATGTGTCGTTTCCCTTGGATGACAACAATACCTCTAACCGGCCCCTTTCTGCTTCCTTGCTCTGTCCTGGGTTCTCATAAAAGTGTTCTATTTTTAAATGTAAATTTGATCTTGTCACACCCTTTTAATAGCTGCAGTGACTTTGTATTTAGTGTGACTCCAAACCTTTTACCTAGTGCTGTGGCCCTGAACCCCCTTCAACCTCGCCTGAAGTACTCACGCTCTCCCCTGCTGCTCTTTAAATGTCTCGCTCTTTCCATTCCTCCCTCTGTCAAGCTCACTTCAACTTAGGGACAATTATTTTTCTATTATTCTCTCTCTCTCTCTTTTTCAATCTACAGTCCTTTTTAACTACTGTGTGTGGGGGAGGGAGGGGGGTTACCCATCTGTGTTTGCTATTTGTCTGTCTCTTCTATTAGAATGTGAGCTCTAACCAGAGAGGAATTCTATCCAATGCTCCTGGTATGTTAATACACACTAGACCCCTTTTAAAGTTATTTTTTGAATGGAGAGATCCACCTTGATACAATTGTTGAAGTCTAGGCTCTGCCATTCTAGCTTCCATTTGTTCTCCAACAGAGTACTGAGTGTAGAAGAATGTTCAAAACTTTTTTTCCCCATTATTCTTTAACTTCTACATCCACATTATTGAGTGCCTCATCTCCATAAGCTTTGCCTGATGCTGCTACTGCCTCTGGTCCCTTGGCACCTCCTTTGTAGTAGCTAGTGCCTCTATAAGTGCCTACCCTTTGAAAAGGCATGTTCCTCAGAGCAGTACTGTCCCAACTCCCACAGTTATAGGACCTTCACTGAGGTCACTTCTAAGCCCAGAACACTTGGAAAGCTGAGTCACGTTCACTCCTCCGGAAAAAGCAAGATGGTGCCCCTCAGCTGCTTTCCCTTTTCTCTCCCCACCTCCTACCATTTCTATTCACCTCAAGATTGCCCCTGCACTCTGGCTGGTGTGTTCTGGGTCTCTCAATAGGTCCAGTGTGGGGTAGGCAGACTCAACGTCCTTCCTTTTATTGGTCATTCTAGATAAATATCCATATCTTTAATGTATCCATGTTAATTGGCTCACACATGTTGAAGGCAGTAACAAGTTAATTGCTGAGTAAAGGACTACATTTTATTAGGATTTGTCTTTCCCAGATAGTGTCACAACCCAAAGTTTAACAATATACGTTTTGGATACCCATGGGTAGAGAAATTTTGGCAATAAGACCTTTGATTAAGTCAGAAATACCATCTCAAACGGGGCGCCTGGGTGGCACAGCGGTTAAGCATCTGCCTTCGGCTCAGGGCGTGATCCCGGCATTATGGGATCGAGCCCCACATCAGGCTCCTCCGCTAGGAGCCTGGTTCTTCCTCTCCCATTCCCCCTGCTTGTGTTCCCTCTCTCGCTGGCTGTCTCTCTCTGTCAAATAAATAAATAAAATCTTTAAAAAAAAAAAAAAAAGAAATACCATCTCATTGTCTCCACCTAATTTACCTATGCCCAGGACCACATGTGGAAATTCATTATTTGCCTATTTATGTATAGAAAATGGAACTGTGTGCTTAATTTGCCTAATTTTAATAGTAGGAAGTCATATACATAAAAAGAAAATTGTACCCAGAGAATGAATAATCAAATTATTTAGGGCTTAAAGTAAACTAGTGCTTCCAGGAACCAGTGTTGAGAAGAGGACACTTTTGAAAGCACCTCAGCAGATAGTTCTTTAAGTTAAGTAAGGTTTTTTCATTCCAAAGGAAAGGTTTGATAATAGAATTGAGCTGGAGTACAGTGTTGCATGTCCTGCTCTCTTCTGAAACCGCATCATGTCATCTAGATGAGGGATGACCAACTTATATGTGGATAAGTCAAAGGCAGACGAAGAGTCAGTCTTGATTCAAGATCAAGTGAGGTCCACTTTCAGCTCCACCAAGTAAACTCTCTATGACCTGGAAAACTATAAAATATATTCCCTATAGAAGCCAAATAAAGTCTGAGTTGTTTCATTCATATGCAGAAAATGTATATTATCACTAACAGCTTTAACTAAGGAATGACTATATATGGATTTATATAAACTTCAGGAAAGGCTCAAAGCTTATGAATGTGTATCTTTTCCCTCCATTTCCCTTCCCTTCTCTCTCTCCCACTCTCTCTTTTTCTCTCTCAACAGATGACCTGAGTTAAGCAGCAAGTTATCCTGACATTTCACTTATCTTTCCACTCATTTTCTTTGCCAGAAAGGGATTTGCCACACTTGCAGCAACAAAGACAAAACCATCTCATCCTCCTGTTTCTTGTGGCATCCCTGGGGGAAATGTGTGAACATGGTCAAATGTTTGAGCTTCTAGAACTGATAGGGAAAAGAAAGAAAGGAATGTGTCTTTCAGAAGTCAGGGATTGTAGGAAACCCTTTAGCTATTGTTACGTAGCAAAGGATGATGGGGAAAGTGAGACATGCAAAGCTACATAAACAGGGGAGAAATGACATGTGCCAATAAAACATCTAAAAAAACCAGCACTTACACATTTTTTTTTAAAAGGTCTGAGAATCCTTTTTTTCAACCTTAGGAAATTTTACCTTGCATAACACTAGAAACTTAAACAATGTTATGTATGAAATGAATGTTGCTAATCTTTAGTGAAGAAAAATAGATAACAAACATATCACACTTATACATACTTCTACTTCAAAAACTGAAAAAAAAACCACTTTGTGGAAGGAAGAAGTTATAACAGTATTAAATCAATTAGAAAATTCAAGCATTTAAAGTTTATATAAGTTTTGGGGCACCTGGCTGGGCTTAGTCAGTTCAGTGTCTGCTTTTGGCTCAGGTCATGATCTCGGGGTCCTGGGATCAAGCCCCACATCAGGCTCCCTGCTCAGTGGGGAGTCTGCGTCTCCTTTTCCCTGCCTCTCAGCCCCTCCCCACCACTTGTGCTCTCTCTCTGTCTCTTTCTCTCAAATACATAAATAAAATCTTAAAAAAAGTTTATACAAGTTTTCAATTTCACACAGGTATGAGACTCAAGTAGAATATTGACACCCTAACACATAATCAAAATTTGAGTTTTTACTGAAACACTGTTATATTGGACATCGTTGTTAGATACATTGACATAGTCGTAGTGCAGCTTGAAGCATAACAACTTTAGTGAAAAACAAACACAACCCAGTTGACCTACAGCAACAATTAAACATTGTTGTTCTTCTCTCATTTCATCTATTTATGTTTCATTTCTATCTAACTTATAAGTCCCCATTCTGTTTAAATCGCTTCTGGTGATAGTTTAGTTCTCTATATGGTATCTTTTAGGCAATCTACAGTCTGTACTAGTGGTTTATTGATTTGTCCTGGGCCTTAGAACCAGACTTAGAAATACAAATGTAAGCAGAATTAGAATTCACCATGCATGAGGCTGCTACTTATTTGGGATTCCTAGAAATAGATATTAATAAGTTTTAATTTATTTATTCATGACATGTCTATAATGTGCTAATCATATGAAACATTAAAATGCAACTATTGATTTAAAGACATTAAATTCAAAATGACACACTTTTCCTGTTGGATTTATTCATTTTAATTTTTCAGAAGAGGAGTCTGAGTTTTCGTTTTTCACACATCTCCCTCTCTCATCCTGGGCTTTGACCAAGATTGAGTAAAAGCTGGAGCACAGAGAATCGAACTCCAAAACTGTTTGTGATTCTTATAGGAAAGATCCAGTGTCTAAAATTGCAGATCATATTTTAAAAAATGTTTTTGCAAAATGTCCAAGGCAGCTGCTAGACCAAACAGAGAAGAGATGATCGAGTTTGAAATTTTCTTTTTTTTTAACATATGATGAAATTCAGTAACTTTTTAAATTCATGGTCTAAAGGATACTTTTGTCTTCTTAGAAGTCATCTTTATGAGATGTAAAAGCACTGGCATTACAATCAATATGGTAACAGCTACTTCAGATAAACCATCAGGCACTGAGTGATGGGGCCCCTACCAATCGTTCTGGACAACTAAGTGGTCAGGCAGTATCACCAATATACTAAGAGTCCAGCTAGATATAAACCTGAAATTCAGGAGATTTTGCATTACTTCCTATGCTTAACTGTGTGGAAATTTCAAGTCTATTCTAAAAAGAAGTTATGATTTTAGGCTAACATGTAGCAATGAGATAAAGTGAATTATTTGTTTTATTAGATGATTGCAGAGAGGTTAATCAATACAATCTTTATCTCATGGGTTTCATTTTCCAGAGTGGTGGTTATGGTGGATAAATAAGCTATAAAATTCACTTAACATTAACCAAATAACCATCAATCAATCAATATTTACTAAGTGGTACTTTGTAAGACTCCATACTAAGTACCATGAGAGATATGAATAAATAGTAAAGACCTTAAATAGTAAACACCTGGGCAAGGACAGAAACTCCATGGGCCTAAAATAACATGCCCACATGGAGTCTGCTCTCCCATCTAGACCCTGTTCTGGATTCTGGAGATCCTCGAATTCCCTTTCTAAATGGCCCTAAGTCCACTTTTAGGAACTGCATGGGCTTTTTCCCAGGGCTGTTCTCAGGGGCTGGACAGCATCTTTGGTGTTCAAACCTCTAGCCTGAAGCATAGCAGAGGGGCATTTAAGAGGAAAGTTTCTAAGAGGGCAGGCATGCAGACTGGGAGGTTCTCTTTCAGCATGAGACTGAGGATGGAAAGAAAAGGCAGATGAGATAAGGAACCCACTTTCCCTACACCTTCATGTTTATACAGAGCACTGAGGAGTCACAATTTTAAAACCTACTTAGCCTTCCAGATTGTTATGAAGGCACACTTGCCAAGGTAAGTTATAACAATGTATTAAATATTTTGTTAGTCTTATTTATAACTTTCAAATATTAGTACAAGAATATGTGGTGCCCTTGTCCTTAATCAATAAAATGTTTAGGATGAGCTAAAAGAAATGTCACTGTCTACAAGAAGTTTACATTTAAGGAGATGAAATAAAGTACATAAAATATTTATTGTGCTTCAGAAGGAGCATAAAATCAGAGTTCTTTAAACCCATAGTATTATATAACCATTTGTTCTTATTCTTTCAGCATAGCTAAAGCATTTTTAGCATGGTATATAGCTTACCTAGGTCCTGAAGGAATACTTTGTTCAGGGGACTCGTTCCTCCTGGTTTCTTCTGACGATATTCCAGGATTAGTTCAACATCACATCTTTAGAATATGGAGTGTTATGTTTGTGTGGAGGTGTGTGTATGCATTAACATAAAAATCTAAATTCTTTCAGAAGTTTAAAAAATGATGGCTGGAGGAATCGAGATCTATAGTGAATATCTTGGCAGAGCATATTAAATATATAAAATTCATACTTGTTATTAGAGTGTCTTAGTTTTATCAGTATATATAAAAACGTAATTAAACATAGTGAACTCAAAAAGTAGTGTCTATAGCTTTGGAATGGCTTTATAATATGGTCTAACTACTTTTGATATTAAAAGAAAAGAAAAAATAATGAAATATCATTGAAATCTTATACCTTGGATATGGTCACTGACCCACAGCATGAGCAAATATGATTTTCTATATGAACTTCTTAGAACAGACTTTACTAGGCAGAGCATGTGCTGTAATTTACATTTACACAATAGAGGAAAACAGAACTAAAGGTAAGAGATTTTTCGTTTAAAATTTTTTCATTATAAAATATGTATTTAAATTGAATGGGTCTAACATTCAACTGTCTTCTAATGCCTTTACCTAGTAGACCAGATGTTCAGGCCTCTTAGGTAAATAACTAAATGTTTTTAAAAACCATGCAAATGCATACTTAACCAATAGACTGGAACAAATAGAGCCTCGATGGGCCATTTGGAGCTTGGGACAATTGGAAGATTATTGAGCTGGTAGCCCACTGTGGCTCATGTTAACATTTTAGAGCAGGTTAAAAAATGGTAACCTGAGCTCACTTTAATGAAAAGTCCTTAATGTGCAAGATTAAAAAGTCATAACAGAACATTATTATAGAGGGGACAACCTGGATTAAAAGTAGTTCAGGTAATGTTTGTTAAATATGCCTTATCACACACAAGGGAGAGAGAATTTAAGTTTGGTTTGAAAGCAAAATGGAATATTTTAAAACATTTGTGAACATGTAGTTCCAACATATGCATATTTACTTGTATGTATTTATGTATTCATTTATATATGTATTCTTTACAAGTGCTTCAAGAGATATTTTGTAAAGGAGTTTATTTAAAATATTGCTGAAAAATTATAGAGGCTTGATTTCCTATCATAGATGACTTGTTTTCATATATTTATGATCGGTTGTTCATCTCTCAAAAGATAAGATATACTTAGAGTAAGGTTCTTTGTTAAAGATACTAGAAATAAATCCATATTTTCAATAGGTATTGATAATTTTAAAGTTTGGACCCATTTTTAAAATCATATTTGATTAACTTCTTCGTGTTGTTCCTTTGCATATATCTGAAGAAGATTATTCACTAGGCATGGAGATTTCAGTTAGTATACATGCATCATTGATACTATCTTCAGTCTGCAGCTACTTTTCTGGAATTATTTTAAACCTTTTACCCATTTGGTGAAACTTAGTTTAATTAATATCAAAAGTAAAATTTCTAAATCCACATAACCAGATAGATGTGAACCATAATCCATCACAGTATGATGAAAGGTAGTAAAGGTAAAGCACTGAGGAGGTCACCATTATCCCTGCTGAGTTGCAGAATTCCATTTTTCCCTTAGGACACATCACCTACTCTATATGACATGTGACCATCTGCTATATGGACAGACTAAAGGAACAAGTGGCAATTTGTATAGTAAATATTTGCAAAGCTTATTTTCCTTCTTTTTGTCAGCTGAAATGATTACAAAGATAGGTTCTATTTTCTGCATTCCTCCTGATAGTCATGTGTATCTGCTGTCAGACAAATGCCTTGTTTCAGATACCACTGTTCTAGGGTCTTACATATAGATGGAACATCTGAAAAGAAACAGCAAATCTTATATATTAATGAAGCTGCGAGGGAATCCAAAGGATGTCTTTTATTAAGAAACCAGGAGGTTGAGGTTATTACTTTCCAATAACTGCCTTGGTGTCATTTACTTCCAGAAGTACAGAGCTAGTACATTTTACAGTCAGTGGTAAGGGAGCACTGCTCACCTCATGACCTTGAGAACTGTGTCACCTGGAATTGCATAGGAAGCGATCTGCATGGCTTTCAAAATGGTGCTGGCAAATGAGAGAGGAGTTGAAGCCTTTTGTAGCCAATCAAAGACATATAAAAATAAGGCAACGTTTAAGTCACTTTTATTGAGCACTTAATGCTTGATTAGCCCTCAACCCAGAAAACACAATGCCATAAACTCCATATAAGTGAAGTTTATGTACAGAGTATGGTGTCTTTGTCCATTAGGAGATTCACTTTGCCAAAAATCCACTGGATATTTACAGTTTTGAAAATAAGTATGCAAAGCATGATGGTGCTATAAAGATGAATAAAATATGGGTTTTTAATGGGGCAGACCGAGGAGGTGACAATGGCTGAGAATAGAACTGAATCAAAGCTAATGAGACCCAGTTATTACCACCTCTTAAAATGGCAGCCCTTCTTCTATATGGTGCTCATGCTACAGCAGCCTTCAGTGCTTCCATACTAGCAGAGTTCCAAGACCACGGCACATTCTAGAGAAATGGATGTCTTGCATAAGGGCTGGTGGGACAACAACAAATATTTCATAAATATCTCTGTTGTCAGAGTTACTGCAGTATCTTTGTGGCCAGATTACTCAATCACTCCAACAACTTGTCTTTCTCTTAAAACTTACCCTCGATGTCCCCTCCAAAAAGTTTCCTTTATTGAAGGGAGGAGCAACTGTCCAGTTCCTGCCCTCAGCTTGCATACCTCTTTCAACAAAACAAGAGGATGATGGTTCTGTTTGTCAGGGAGCCCTTGGTGGTCTCCATTCTGGAACACAGCTGGGCTGTTCCAATATGGAAAGTTTAACGTTGATTTGGAGATTTCAGATAGCCTTCAACTAAAAGGCACATCTGCTCTAAAAAGTCTCTGAAAAAGTATCCATAAACTAGTAGATATGTTTTGCCTTTTATTTTCTCTCCATGAGAACAGAACCTACAGAAAAGATCTCTGGTATAATAACTGTGTCCCAGAGGAGTGCAGAGGCAGTATCTGTGGGCTAAAAGGAGCTGGGTAGTTGAGTAATTATCCAGAAAATTTGATTAAGGAAGACATCCAAACTGGATCATTGAGACTCTAAGTATAACCACCCTAAGGTCTTTTCGGTATTGGCGAATTAAGTGAAAAACACAGAGAAGTAATTATTCAGATAATTCAGACTAAGTAATATTTCATACCTATTAAACAAAGTGTTTCTTTGGCCAGTTTTACTTAGTATAGTTGATTTTAGTTTCCCATTTCCATTCATTCTGAACATGTAGACTTGGCATCTTTAGTTACTTGCATGACTATCTCGGTTCTTCATCAAACTTTTTTTTTTTTTCTTATTTTGCTGTGAAGATGAAATTGAAGTTCTGATTTAGAAACCTATAAAGGCTAAGGATAGAGAAGAGACGACTTTGTTTTTTTTTAAGTTTATTGTTAAGATGTGACTTATACATCCCCCTTCTGAGAAGACAAGTACAATTTTGCTCATCTGGCCAGATCCCAACATAACTGCAAACTAGAAAGACAGTCTTCAGAACAGCTCTGTCCATCCAGCACTCAGCAGGCTCTTTGCACTAGATAGTGCCCCCATCAGTGCTATTTATTCTGTCTTGCTCTCCTACAGGGCTTTGATCTTCTCTGATGTTCCCACTGTGGAAAGCACTGGCTAAAATAGTTTGGGCTGGAATGTTAATGCTTGATAATGGCTTAAAGTGTTAACCCTCCCCTAAAAGTAGCCATCTCTCAACAGGGGTTTCTTCCTGCCTGGGAAACCTTTGAAAATTAGGTACCTTTTCTAAAGGTGTATTGCCAGTTGGCACGTCTAACAGTAGAGACATATTCTTAGACATATTCAGTTTTTTTCAAATTCTATCACAAGCCTTCTGTGTATTTTGAATATGAGTGGTGCTGGTATTGCATGTAAACAATGGTTAAAATGTGAAGAATTGTGGTTCAATCCATCACTGGGGAGAGAAAATGTGCTTGTTTCAATCAGCTGGGGCCATCGTGGCAAAACTGTGGTAGCAAAGAAGAAAGGGTATGTCAAGAACCATAAATAGAAGGAAAAAGATGCTTTCAATTTCTGTATCCATACACATTTTCTATGCTAAATAAGAGTTTTTGTGGCTTTGTGTGGCAATGTCATCAATAATGAAGTAGAACGGGATTAAATAATTTTAAATAATATTTATAATATATCTATTCATTAGCATGAAATGTGCTAAGGATGATGATAACCCAGGGCCCTCTGAAATATGTCAAATCATTCTGAAATATTCCTCATAGGGGAATTTTGGCCTCTTGGATTTCTTTAGTTACGATGCACTGATTGAGAACTATAACTATAGTAACACACAATTAAACTGAATGTTTTAAAACAAAGGGTTGCCTAATGATTTTGTCTCAACCTTTATGTACTAGCCAATTGCTGAAGTTCTCTAAAGTAGCATTGGAATAGCCCGAGTTCATAGAATGCACTGATTTATTTCTAGATTTTTCTTTCTGCTCAAGAATATTTACTGTCTAATAGAAACTAAAACACACCAAAACAACAACTACAACAAAACAATAGAACAGATCAACAAAACCAGGAAATGGTTCTTTGAAAAGATCAACAAAATTGATAAACCTCTAGCAAAACTCATCAAAAAGAGGGAGAGAGAGGGAGAGGACCCAAACAAAGTCACTAATGAAAGAGGCGAAATAACAACAAACACCACAAAAACAAAAATAATTGTAAAAGAATATCATTAAAACCTATATGCCAACAAATTAGCCAACTTAGAAGAAGTTGATAAATTCCTAAAAACATACAACCTAACAAAACTAAAGCAGGAAGAAATAGAAAAGTTGAACAGACCAATTATCAGCAATAAAATTGAATCAGTAATAAAGCTTCGCAAAAACAAAAGTCCCGGAGCAGATGGGCTCACAGGAGAATTCCACCAAACATTAAAAGAAGAGTTAATTCCTATTTTTCTCAAACTATTCCAAAAAATACAAGAGGAAGGAAAACATCCAAATTCATTCTATGAGGCCAGTATCACCCTGATACCAAAACCAGATAAAGACACCACAAAAAAAGAGAACTACAGGCCAATATTTCTCATGAATATAAACGTAAAAATCCTCAACAAAATATTAGCAAACTGAATCCAACGATACCTTAAAAAAATCATTCACCACAACCAAGTGGGATTTATTCCCAGGATGCAAGGGTGTTTCAATGTTTGCAAAACAATCAATGAGATATGTCACATCAGTAAGAGAAAGGATAAAAACCATATGATCATTTCAATAGATGCAGAAAGAGCATTTGACATATTCATGATAAAAAACCCCAACAAAGTAGGTCTAGAGGGAACATACTTCAATATAACAGAGGCCTTATACGAAAAACCCACAGCCAACATGATACTCAATGGTGAAAATCTGAAAGCTTTTTCCCTAAGGTCAGGAACAAGACAAGCAGATGTCCACTCTCACTACGTTTATTCAACATAGTACTGGAAGTCCTAGCCACAGCAATCAGACAATAACAAGAACAACAACAACAACAACAACAACAGAATCAAGGCATCCAGATTGGTAAGGAAGAAATAAAATTCTCACTATTAGCAGATGACATGATACTATACATAGAAAACCCTAAAGACTCCACCAAAAAACTACTAGAACTGATGAATGAATTCAGTAAAGTTGCAGGATACAAAATCAATGTACAGAAATCTGTTGCATTCCAATACACTAATAATGAAGCAGAGAAAAAGAAATTAAGAAAACAATCCCATTTACAACATCAGCAAAATCAATAAAATATCTAGGAATAAATTTAATCAAAGAGGTGAAAGACCTGTACTCTGAAAACTACAAAACACTGATCAAGGAAATTCAAAACAATGCAAAGAAATGGAGACATCCTATGCTCATGGGTTGGGAGAACAAATATTGTTAAAATGTCTATACTACCAAAAGCAATCCACAGATTTAATGCAATCCTTAATGAAATATCAAAAGCATTTTTCACAGAACTAGAACAAACAATCCTAAAATTTGTATGAAACCACAAAAGACCTTGAATAGCCAAAGCAATTTTGAAAAAGAAGAACAAAACTGAAGGGATCACAATTACAGATCTCAAATTATATTACCAAGTGGTAATAATTAAAACGGTAGGGTACTGGCATAAAAACAGACAGAAAAATCAATGGAGTAGAACAGAAAACCCAGAAATAAACCCACAATTAAATGGTCAATTAATCTTTGACAAAGAAGGAATGAATATACAATGGGAAAAAGTCTCTTCAACAAAAGGTGTTGGGGAAGCTGGCCAGCCACATGCAAAATAATAAAACTAGACCATTTTCTTTCAATATACAAAATAAATAAATAAATAGATAAATAAACAAACAAACAAACAAACTCAAAATACATTAAAGACTTATGTGAGACCTAATACCATAAAAATCCTTGAAAAGAGCACAGGCAGTAATCTTCTCTGAATTGGCCATAGCAACATTTCTCTAGATATGTCTCCTGAGGCAAGGGAAATAAAAACAAAAAATACTGGGACTACATCAAATGTTTCTTCGCAGTGAAGGAAATAATCAACAAAACTAAAAGGCAGCCTACTGAATGGGAGAAAATATTTGCAAATGACATATCTGATAAAGGGTTATTATCCAAAATAAAATAAACTGATACAACTCAATACCCAAAAAACAAATAATCCAATTTAAAAAAATGGGCAGAAGACATGAACAGACATTTCTCCAAAGAAGATGTCTAGATGACCAACAGACACATGAAAAGATGTTCAATATCACTCATCATAAGAGAAATGCAAATCAAAACTATAATGAGATATCACCTTACACTTGTTAGAATGGCTAAAACCAAAAACACAAGAAACAAGTGTTGGCAAGGATGTGAGAAAAAGGAATCCTCTTGCACTGTTGGTGGGAATTAAAACTGGTGCATCCACTGTGGAAAACAGTATGGAGGTTCCTCAAAAACTTAAAAATAGAACTACCTTATGACCCAATAATCACGTTACTAGGTATTTACCCAATTAATACAAAAACATTAATTCAAAGGGATACATGTGCCCCTATGTTTACTGCAGCATTATTTATAATAGCCAAACTATGGAGGTAGTCCAAATACCCATCAATACAGGAATGCATAAAGAACATATGGTGTGTCTATGTGTGTGTGGGTGTATATATGACATAGTATTATTCAGCCATTAAAAAAGAATGAAAACTTGCCATTTATAATAACATGGATAGAGCTAGAGAGTATAATGCTAAGTGAAATAAGTCAGTCAGAGAAAGACAAATCTCACTCCTACATGGAATTTAAGAAACAAAACAAATGAGCAAAGGGGAAAAAAGAGAGAGAGAGAGACAAACCAAGAAACAAACACTTAACTATAAAGAACAAACTGATGGTTACCAGAGAAGAGGTAGATAGGGGGATGGGCATTAAAGAGTACATTTACCATAATGAAAAAAATATTAAAACTTTTAAAAAAATAATATTTATTGTCTAGTGTTACTTCCTAAAAATAGCTTCAAGGGACAGGAGCCTATGGATGCCATGCATTAATTGATTCTTTCATTCATTCAGTCTACATTAATTAAGGGCCTACCATGTGCCAATTTTGCTTGGAAAAAATAGGCAATATAAAATTATATTAAGAATATGGACCCACAGGCAAATGTAACACTTTTCATTGATTTATGTACAAAAAAATTTATTTGGATTTGAAACTGAGAGTCAATTCATTGCGTCATTGCTACATTCATACATTCAACTCCAGAATGCTACTTATTCAGCAAGCAAAGAACAAAAACAGATGGTCCCTGCCTATAAGTGACCACCTACCTCTAGGGTACTGAGGACACAGACACTTGCAATATGAAAAGATGGCAAATAAAATGGTTAGGGGAGAAAGGTAATATGGTGGAGGAATTGGGTGACCCTAAGCTGCTTCTTTCCTCAAACACAGCTAGATAAATATCAAATCATTCTGAACACCCAAGAAACCCATCCAAAGTCTTAGAAGCAAAGCTGCACATCTACAAAGTGGAAAAATGACCTGTGGAAGGTAGGAACTACAGATAGTTGATTCGTGGAAGAAAAGAGCCCCAGGCATTGCCCAGGGGAATGAACCCTGATCATGGAGGGAGTAGCGAAAGAGGAGGAGGAATAGAGAGAAAGCATGAGGGAAAAGAAAAAAGAGTGCAAACACATGCAGGTGACCATACTAGAAAACTATTCCCCAAACCATTTACGGGGGGAAAGGAGAGAGGGTTATAATACTGCCAGTTTTCTATAAATAGTGGAGCACAGAGTCTGAAGTTTCAGAGGCCTAAGACATTGCCAGGTTTGCACCTGGGGATCTGAGCAGTGCTCTGGTAGAAGAGCAAAGTGGAACCCCAGCACTGGGCAGCCTGAGGATCCCCAGGGTCACATGGGGCAAAGACGTTCCCCTGCTTGGAGTGCATTTGGGAGAGGTGATAGGGCCTCTCCTGGGCAAAGGATCCTGTAGGCACCATCTAGCTTGTCCTGCTCACCAGTATAGAAACAAAGATCCTGGCTGAGGACAGCAAACCGTGGTGCTGGTTGTGTGTTGCGATTTATCATAAACTCTGAACTGGTGCACAGTCAGGCAACTGCCTTCTGGGACAAGCCGAACCTGTCACAGTGCAGGAGGAACCTCACCCTGAGAATTACTGTGGGTCTACTCTTGTGGGCAGGGGGTCTCTTAAGTGTGGGACTTTGAAACACAGCCATGCCTAAGATAAAACACTGGAGTGCTACACCATTTGGCTGGTGGACAGCTTGGACACAGGCAGGGTAAAAGTGGGGATCTGATGGAAACCAGGCACAGAGGAGGGATCATTGTTTGCGGGTCTGTGCGGACTTCCTGAAGAGCGGTGACTCACATTTCCCACTCCCCTGTGGAGAAAAGGGGTGTAGCCATTTTCTCCCCATTCCCACCAGTTTGATCCACCCCAGTGAGCTAAACAGCACCACCAAGTGGAGAATGGAGCTGCGACACCAAGCCCTGTTCCGCAGGTGCATATCCACTAGGACAAGTCACACCTCAGAATCAGAGCAGCAGGCCCCTCCCCCAGAAGACCAGCACAAACCCCTTGCCCACTCAAAGTCGATTGATCATAGAGTGCTGCAAAGCCTGAGCTCTAGGGAAAACAGGATTCAGTGTCCTTTAGGGTTTTTTTGTTGTTGTTGTTGTTATTGTTTCTTTTTACTTTTTTGTTTTTGTCTTTGTGGGGTTTCTTGTTTTGTTCTGTTTTTTTGGATACAGAAAGAGCAATTTTTTTATTTTACTTTATGTATTTTTTTAATTTTTAATTTTTTTTTCTTTCTTTCTACCTTTGTTCTATCAGACTTCTAGTAACAAGGAGACCAAAACACACCTAGGATCTAGCTTCCTTTATGCATTTGTTAATTTAATTTAATTTTACTATTTTATTTTATTTTGTTAATTTTTTTTTTTTTAGTTTATTTTATTTTGCTTTTCTCCACTCTGAAATGACAAGACAGAGAAATTCACACCAAAGGAAAGAACAGGAAGAAATGACAGCCAGAGATTTAATCAATACACATATAAGTAAGATGTCTGAACTAGAATTTAAAACAACAATTACAAGGATACTACCTGGGCTTGAAAAAAGCATACATAATACTAAAGAATACCTTACTGCAGAGATAAAATAGCTAAAATCTAGTCAGGCCAAAATTAAAAATCCTATATCTGAGATGCAAACTTGAATGGATGCCATTAAAATGAGGATGGACGAAGCAGAAGAACAAATCAGTGATGTAGAAAATAAAATTATGGAAAATAATGAAGCTGAAAAGAAGAGGGAAACAAAGGTAATGGATTATGAAGGTAGACTTAGGGGACTCAGCGACTTATTAAAACAGAATAACATCCATTTATCATAGGAGTCCCAGAAAATGAAAAGAGAGAAAAAGGGGCAGAAGGTTTATTTGAGCAAATTATAGCTGAAGACTTCCCTAATCTGGGGAAGGATATAGTCATCAAAGTTTAAGAAGTACAGAGAATTCCTGTTAAATTTAACAAAATCCAACCATCACCACGGCATATCATAGTCAAATTCACAAAATACACAGAAGGGAAAGAATCCTGAAAGCAGGAAAAAAAAAAAAAAAAAATCCTTAACTTACAAGGGAATACAGACCACATCCTCAGCAGATCTGTCCACAGAAACTTGGCAGGTCAGAAGAAAGTGGCAGATATATTCAACATGCTAAATGGGAAAAATATGCAGCCTAGAATACTTTATCCAGCAAAGCTGTCATTCAGAACAGAAGGAAAGATAGATTTTCCCAGACAAACAAAAACTGAAGGAGTTTGTGACCACTGAACCAGCCTTGCAAAAAATATTAAGGGGGACTCTGAGTGGAGAAAAAAAGACCAAAAGCAACAGACTATAATGGACCAAAGAACATCACTAGAAACACCAACTCTATAGGTAATACAACGGCACTAAATTCATATCTTTCAATAATCACTTTGAATGTAAATGGACTAAACGCTCCAATCAAAAGACATAGGGTATCAGAATGGCTTAAAAACAAGCAAACAAACAACCAAAAAAAGAAAAAAAGAAAAAAACAAAAAAAACAAACAAACAAACAAAAAAAAACAAGAGCCATCTATATGCTGCCTATGAGAGACTCATTTTAGACCTAAATACATTTGCAGATTGAAAGTGAGGGGATGGAGAATCATTTACATGCTAATGGATGTCAAAAGAAAGCCAGAGTAGCCATACTTATATCAGACAAACTAGATTTTAAAACAAAGGCTATAACAAGAGATGAAGAAAGACATTATATTATAATTAAGGTGTCTATCCATCAAGAAGATCTAGCAATTGTACATAATTTATGCCCTAACTTGGGAGCAGCTAAATATATAAATCGATTAATAATAAACCTAAAGAAACTCATGGATAATAATACAATAATATTAGGGTACTTTAACACCCCACTTACAGCAATAGATCACCTATGTAGAAAATCAGCAAGGAAACAATGGCTTTCAATGACACACTGGACCAGATGGACTTAAGAGATACATTCTGAACATTTCATCCTAAAGCAGCAGAATACACATTCTTTTGGAGTGCACATGGAACATTCTCCAGAAGAGATCACATATTGGGTCACAAATTAGCACTCAACAAGTACAAAAAGATCAAGATCATACCATGCATATTTTCAGACCACAACACTATGAAACATGAAGTCAACCATAAGAAAAAAATTAGAAAGAACACAAATGTATGGAGGTTAAAGAATATCCTACTAAAGAATGAATGGGTTAACCAGATATTAAAGAAGAAATTAAAAAGTACATGGAAGCAAATGAAAATGAAAACAGTCCAAAACCTCTGGGATGTAGCAAAGGCTAAGAGGGAAGTATATTGCAATATAGGCCTACCTCAAGAAGGAAGAAAAGTTTGAAATACACAACCTAACCCTGCACCTTAAGAAGCTAGAAAAGGAACAGCAAATAAAGCCTAAGGCCAGAAGAAGAAGGGAAATAATAAAGATTAGAGCAGAAATAAACAATACAGAAACAACAAAAACAGTAGAACAGATCAACTAAACTAAGAACTGGTTCTTCAAAAGAAACAATAAAACTGATAAACCCCTAGCCAGACTTATCAAAAAGAAAAGAGAAAGGACCCAAATAGATAAAATCGTGAATTAAAGAGGAGAGATCGCAACCAACACCACAGAAATACAAACGATTATAAGAGAATACTATGAAAAATTATATGCCAACAAACTGGACAATCTGGAGGAAATGGACAAATTCCTAGAAACTTACAAACTACCAAAACTGAAACTTACAAATGGACAAATTCCTAGAAACTTACAAACTACCAAAACATGAAGAAATAGAAAATTTGAAGAGACCCATAATCAACAAAGAAACTGAATTAGTAATCAAAAATCTTCCAACAAACAAAAGTCTTGTACCAGATGGCTTCCCAGGGGAATTCTACCAGACATTTAAAGAAGAGTTAATACCTATTCTTCACAAACTGTTCCAAAAAAGTGAAATGGAAGGAAAACTTCCAAACTTACTCTACAAAGCCAGCATTACCTTGATTCCAAAACCAAGGCCCCACTAAAAAGGAGAATTACAGGCCAATATCCCTGATGAACATGGATATGAAAATTCTCAATAAAATACTAGCAAGTTGAATTCAACAATACATTAAAAGGATTATTCACCACGACCAAGTAGGATTTATTCCTAGGCTGTAGGGGTGGTTCAATATTCACAAAACAATCAACGTGATATACCACATTAATAAAAGAAAGGATAAGAACAATATGATACTATCAATAGATGCAGAAAAAGCATCTGACAAAATACAGCATGCATTCTTGATAAAACCTCTCAACAAAGTAGAGAGAGATGGAACATACCTCAGCATCATAAAGGCCATATATGAAAGACCCACAGCTAGTATCTCTCAGATATCTCTTAGGGCAGTTAGGTAACTTGTGGGAGGTCACTCATAAGAGGATAAGATCATGGTTTGAACTCAAGTTATCTGACTCCAAAGATAGTTCTCTTAACAAACCACCAGCTTATCTAAGTGAAAGTTCATTCAATAAACTCAGTATCTATAGAGCAGCTACTATGTGCCACCCAAGGTGAAGGGGTGTAGGTATTAGGTTCTCAATAAATATTATTTTGATGATTGAATGGATGAATGAATGGATGGATGAATGAATGAATGAATGAATGAATGAATATACTTTTATATTTGTGAACACATAGCTCAGAACACACCAATTTGAAGCTATGACATTTTGATTAAACTGTTCTCTGAAGGTCATAGTGCAAGATCATCCCCTTGTATGTGGAGCAGTTTTCCATAGATTGAAAGGCTCTGTTCTTCCTGTCACTTACCCTGACATAAGGCCTATTTTAGATTAGAGAATGAGAGATGAATATCCATTGACTGATGAATGGATAAAGAACATGTGGTATATATAAAATATACATATATAAATATATATATAAATTATAGTAAGTAAGTGTAAAATTAATACATAAATATATAATGTAATACTGGAATATTACTCAGTCATCAAAAAGAAATGTAATTTTTTTTTTAAGATTTTATTTATTTATTTGAGAGAGAGAGATAGCAAGAGATAGCATAAGCAGGGAAGAGAGGGAGAAGCAGGCTCTCTGTGAGCAGGAAGCCTGACACGGGGCTTGATCCCAGAATCCTGAGCTCATGACCTGAGCTGAAGGCAGACACTTAACCAGCTGAGCCACCCAGGTTCCCCAAAAAGAATGTAATCTTGCCATTGGCTATAACGTGAATGGAGTTAGAGTGTATTATGCTAAGTGAAGTAAGTCAGAAAAAGACAAATATCCATATGATTTCACTCATATGTGAATTTTAAGAAAGAAAACAGACAAATACATGGGAAGGGTGAAAAAAAAGATAGAGAAGGAAACAAACCATATAAGACTCTTAATGACAAAGAACAAACTGAGGGTTGATGGAGGGAGGTGGGTGGGGGAATGCACTAGATGGGTGATGGGTATTAAAGAGGACGCTTGTGATTAGCACTGGGTATTGTACGTAAGTGATGAATGACTGACTGAATTCTACTCCAGAAACCAATATTACACTGTGTGTTAATTAAAATTAAAAAAATAATAATAAACAAATACATAAATAAAATCTTAAAATTTTAAAAAAAGAGGTTTTATGTATGTGTCCTTTCCAATTGGACTATGTAATTAGTGTTTTGTAGAATATTTGTGACATTTCACAATAATTGTACCTAAAAAAACTGTTTCTGAGAAGTGCTTGTTGGCATTGTCTAATATTAGGGAATAGATTTTAAATAAAGAGAAGGCAGAAAGAAAAAAAAAATTATAAAAATAAATAAATAAAATGGTTGTATGTGTTGAATGCAGCAAGAAGGTAGATGAAGCATCTAAGTTGGCCTGGGATAATCAGAAAAACAGATAAACCTTAAGAGCAACCAGGCAACAAGCCCTTATTTGGTGTCACATCGTATATAATAAGCACTTATCACACATTATCCCTTATTTAAAATCCATTGTCTATGAGGTAGGTATCATTATTATACTAATCTTAAAGACGTAGAAAACTGAGGTGACAAGATACTAAATAGCTTGCTCAAGATCCCATAAGTGGGAAGATTCAAATTTATATCTAACACCAAAAGTAAGCTTCCTGGAGGGATAAGGCAAGGGTACACTGATCACATTGCCTACTAGGATCTCGGGTACATTAACTCTCCTCATCCTTATTTTCTCATATGATAACAAAAAAAATGACACTAACTAAAGAATTTCTGGATACCTTTTGCAGCTAAAACACAAAGAGGGTACTGAGTGTATAAGGAGCACCTCTCTTACATGAGACATCTACATCTTTGCTGTCAAATTCCAAACATTACTGTAACATATTATAAATTTCCTATCACTAATAAAATCTCTTGATAATTTTAGTCCTGTTAAATAAAAAATTGATTTAAAATTGCAACAGATTCAGTGAATATGGTAAAAAATGTGCCTCCTTCACTCTGATAATAAGTATTTACATATTTAAAATGTATATATAAGTTATTCCTATTCCCTCCATTTACCAAGCTAAATAAGTTGTTCTTGCCTGGCATTTTTCTCTTTTAACTCCTGACAAGACCTATTCATCTTGCCAACATAGAGAAAAGAGACCACAAATTATTCACGTCAACCCTATGTTGGTAGAGATCTCTTGTTGGCTCCTTGGAATAAGGCAACAATCTGCAGGTCACTTCAAGAGTGAAACAGAGAACTGGCAAAATGTCTTTCTTTAAAGCTATAAACTATTGGTTCCATATCTTTTCAGGGAAGCATCCATGTCAGAAGGAACAAAGCAGTAACTGGAACTATGGATGACTAACGATGGGTGACTTGCCTCACAGTGTATGAGTTGCATTATACTTCATGATATTGATATTCTGACAAAGAACAAACAGATAAAAAAATATATACCAACTGATTCTATGGAATCCTTGGATTAAAACCCTCCCCTACTCATTTTTGATTGAAGAACTGAGGAGGGAAATAAATCTACTGAAAGCATATTCGGAAGAACAAAATGAAATGTTCTTTGGTAAGAAAAAAAGAATGGGCGGGGCGTCTGCGTGGCTCAGTTGTTAAGCGTCTGCCTTCTGCTCAGGGCGTGATCCCAGGGTCCTGGAATCGAGTCCCACATTGGACTCCTTGCTCCGCTGGGATCCTGCTTCTCCCTTTCCCACTCCCCCTGCTTGTGTTCCCTCTCTTGCTGGCAGTCTCTCTGTTTATTTTAAATAAAATCTTAAAAAAAAAAACAAAAACTAAAAAAAAAAAAAAGGGCTATGTGGCAAGGACCAAGTATGAGGCAACATATCTGGGGTTTACATCTGCCTACATCACTAATTCTAGTGACGTTTTGGGCAAATCTTTCAATGTCTGAGTCACACTTTAAAGTAGAAGTTTAAAAAAAAAATGAAGCTGCCCTAGGAACAATGTTTATGATAGGACTTTGCAAAGACAATGAGATCTTAAGTATTATTATTGTTTGCTCTCTAAGCAATATTTTCTACAAGAATGCAAAGCTGCCATTATACCCAGACTGAGAATGAGGAAGGAGGATATTTTCGCAGTATCACAGAGAAAAATAAATGATGGAGCCCTGACAACAATTTGTGATTTCTGACACTGAGCCCAGTTTTCTTTGTTCCATATCCTGACTGTCTTCTCCAATATATGCACCACCATCTTGAGAATGCTAGAAGAAAACAATGTTTGTTATTAACTGGCCTTTCTATAACCCACACTCTACTTTTAGGATTAGACTTTATTGTTTTCTGGATTAAATAAACATTTGAAACTTGTTGAAGTTTTAGACCTTCCAGAAAAAAATAGCTGCTGTGGAAGTCCAAGGCTACTTTTCACCAAGTACCTTGAAATTTTCAAGGTACCATCAACATGGCTGAAATAGGCATATAACTTCTTAGATGATAAAGCTTTAAACTATCTTTTTTAGTGTAAGTAAAGGGTTAATGGCTAAACTGATAAAGCAGCTAGAGATGCCTTCACTCATGTTTGGAGGCAATTTAACCATCAAACTGTCTGTAGAGAAGAATATTTTAACATACGAGTGGAAAGAAATGCTCAGCCTAAGGATCAGTCCATGATCTTCTTCCTTTTTTTTTTTTTTTAATGATGATGAATTAACCAGATCCTATACTTGAAGCACACATATACTTCAAAGTGGTAGATTATTGAGTTTACTGTCTGGAAACTCCCCATCACTCACAGTAGATATTAAAGGTAAGTGGCCAAAGGAGGCAACTATATCCTCATGTCTAGTGACTTCAGGGTCCCTACTCTTACCTCTTACCTCTACCTAAGCCACTTATTCCCGCCATAAATCATATTAAATAGGGGCAAAGCCTATTATATTATAATGAAAAAGGTGATGGGAATAGTGGGGGAAAAAAACAAACATACCCATAAGATTCAAAGAAATGTAGGGTTGAACCCTATCCCAGGACCTTGCTTGCTGATTGACTTTTAACAGTTACTAAGCTTCAATGTGCTTTTCTACAAATAGCAGAAAAAAGTTTATTAAAGGCATTAAATTAGTTCATATGTGTGGAAGTACCTGGCATATAACAGACACTCAATACATACTGTCCTTGGTTTTGTAGTAAGCTGTTAAAACTTTGCTTGCCCTTGTTCTATTTTTTTTTTTTTCTTTTTCCGGTGAAATGTTAAAGCTCAGAGAAGTAGAAAAAATTTTCCAAGTTAAGCAGTTGGTTGTCAGCTAATTCAGAACCAATTCCCAGTGTTTTCTAAATCCTATGAATAATGTTCTGTTAACCCCAATAGGACATCTACGAAATAACAGACACAATAACTTAATCACGGGCAGGTAGTAGTGGTAGAGAGAACATGAAAGGGAGAACTTCTGCTTTGGGAAGTTAGGCACAGAGGAAGCGGCTTGAAATAAGTCTTCAAAATGAGGGGCCTTGTTACTTATTTTATGTATTCATGCTGTATAAAACACAAAGTATAAGCAGATACGCAACAACAGCAGAAGTATCATTAATTCCCTTTTGCTAAACAACTCCCTTAAAAAGAAAAGAAATAACTGAAGGAAAAGAGGGAGGGAGGAAAAAGGAAAGTGGGAAATAGAAGGGAAGAAGATGCAATATGAATACAGAAAGATACAAAGCGGAAAAAAAAAAAACACACACATTATTCTCCCCAGCAACAGTCACAAATGAGATTGTGGAGCTCTTTAGAGTGAAGCGTTGACACACATAACTCTATGCATATATATTAAATATATGCACACACCAAAGAAGTCATACTGTTCAAACACTTTTTACACATTGTTTTTCCATGACACTGTATCTAGGTAACCTTCCCATAGCACTACATACAGATCTTGCTCCTTTTGTGGACCACAAGATGTTCCAACATACATATTATTAATAATTAATTTAGTTTCATCTTGATGGGCACTACGATTTTGGTACCTTCCTTGAGTATACATACAGAATAATTTTTAGTGGTTTGGCTAAGTCAAAGTTCATGTGCACTCTACATTTTGGCAACCTCTGTCAAATTACTCTAAAAAATCAGCAGACCAATGTGTCTTCCTACAAAGAGAATACCTAAAGTGGTATTTTAGGCAAGAATCTAGGTAGGAGAATGGCTAAAGAAAGGTGTATCAGACAGGGTTATACACAGAGTTTTGCACCATTGGGTGAATTTTGGTCAAACTAATGAGATATTTAAATTGTCAACTAGAGATTGCCTATCCACTAGGAAATCAATCTGTCTAACCTAAAATTTCAATGCATTTAGGATTAGTTTCTAATGGATGAGTTGATCTAATCTATTTTGTCCTTTATCATTTAATTTTTGAAACTATATTTATATTATTTATTATCTACCTTCCCAAAAATTTATTTTAAAATGGTCTTAGGGGCCAAATTCTGACTAAAACTGTCCAAAAGCAAAACAATGACGCAAAACTAAAATTTTAAAAAAATTGTGTAATTTACAGTATGAAGAAAAGTAGTTTATGTAGGCATAGTCCTTTGCTGCTGAAAAATGCGTAACAAACAACACTAAAATCTTAGTGGCTTAAAATTTAAAAAAAATATTTATTTTTCTTGCTGTTGCATACCTGATCTCAACTGAGCTTGGCTGGATTCAACTAGACACATTTAAACATGGCTCCAAGAAGCACAATAAATATAGAACTTCTACATGTATCCTATTCTTCTCCTTGTTCCAATGTGACCTAGGACATGTTCTCAGAGTGGATCTCAGAAGCATAAGAGACAAAAGTAAATCATTAAAGCCCATTTAGTGTCACTGCTCTTATCAAATCTGTTAAAATTCCGTATGTCAAAGCAAGTCACATTACCTAATCACTACCAACAGGTGGAAAAAATACACTCTTCCTCTCTGGTGGAAGGTACTCCGAAGTTACACAGCAAAGAAGGTGGATATTTAATGCTATAACAGAGGGACTGAAGAATTTGAAACAACAATCTACCATAGGTAATTTTAATTCATATCTTAAAATCAGACTACATATTATTATTCTATTATTTGTATAATTTATATGATTTGACATAGACTTTTTCATAGGTCAAGGGTCTGACTACTAGGACATTGCCATCCTGGCTAAAATCTAAAGGAATATACAAGTAATATAATTCCAAATGGTATTGTATATTTCAGAATCCTTAATAATATACCTCTGTATGAAGAAAATCCCAGAAAGAAAAGAAAATTAATAAAATATTGGAAATCCCTTTAAAAATATGATTTCAGGTCTAGCCTGACCTATAAACAAATTAGAGGGCTACCTATAGACCTAAATTGGAGGTAGAATGATGTAATGCTTGTAACTTCTATCCTTTACCCATTACTTGTTCATGGATGCTTGCAATTATATTTTGCACATAACAAAAGTATTGATTTCATAAAAGCCCAGATATCAAGGTAACTGGGGATAAATTATTCCCTGATAATTGAAGTCCTTTTTGGGGGGCAGTTAAGTGTAACAATGAGTTTCTGAAACCTTATGTATCCAGAAAGTTCAACTGGACAAACAGAAACAGTAGGAGATATACATTCGAGGCGTTTATAAGGAATCGGCTTATTGATTATGGGGGCTGGCTAGGCAAGCATCACATCTGTACAGCAGGATGTCAAGAAGGGCATGCTGAAACTCTCAAGCATGAGCTGAAGCTGCAGACCACTGGCAAAATCTCCTCTTCTTTGTCAGAGAACTTCAGTTGGGTACTTAAGGCCTTACAGCCGATGGAATGAGGTCCCCCGAGATTATTTAGAATAATTTTCCTTACTTAAAGTCAATTGATTATGAACTTTAATCATATCTTCAAAATACTTTCCCAGCAACATCTAGATTAGTGTTTGATTGCTGAAGGGGTCCAGAGCCCAGCTAATTTGATACATAAAACCGACCATCATACACAGCGACCCTAGGGATGGAGAAAACAGGCCCTAAATAGGGAAGAGAGGCTGTGAAAACAAACTTTACTGACATCTCAGCTTTGCCCAAGGCCGGCCAGATCTGATTTCAAATATGGATTGAAATATGGAAGTCATTTTCTTGTGGCTTTGGTCACCACTCTTAAAGACACTTTGTCATAATCAAACTAACAACCTGCCTGTTTAGGAGCTTGTGGGTAGAGTTTCTCAGAGATGTGCTTAATTGAAATCACACTTGGAGATTCTATCTCCACTTTATAGTCTTAGGATTTGCTTTGTTTTTAAACTGGAACAGAAGAGAGGATGAATGGCTGGTATATTTGATGATACATAATCACATTAATACTTTATTGCCACATTTGTCAATATATTAGTGCAATATGTTATCATATACATTATTAACTGTTGCTGTTAAATGTTTTATACTGATCTTTTACATTTTTTATTTCGATTGTGATAAATTTGGATCCAAGGGATCTTTTTTCTTTCAGAACAAGAAGGAGCAAAAATATTGCATTAAAGGAACTTATGAGCATTGAGCCCAGTCCCTCAAACAAAGATCACCAGTGTTATTTTCCTCCTGCGGCCTTTTTACCTGCCCTTTCTTTGCTTAACAGTTGCAGGTATTAGAACTTAAAAGTGGCAGATCGCCTGGCACTGCACAGAAGAATCCTGATAATTCCCCATCTTTGGCAGTATCTCTGCAGTTCATCGACAGAGGCGCCTACGTTGTGTGATGGTTGTGGGGTGGCCCTCGATAAACCTGGATTTACAGCTGAGACGGCCTCTTCCAGTGGAGTATTATTTCTAAATGTTATCTCTTGAAGTTGGGATTATGTTCTTAGTTGTAATTATAGAGTGGTGCCATCGTGTATGAGCAGAGGCCAAAAATTAAGGCTGATTTGACACGTTCCACTATCTTGTTTAGCGTTTTTTTTCATTTGGGGAGGTTAGAGGAGAAAGGAAATATTATAGAATTGGGATTTCTTTAAGTATGGTGACTTTCATACTTGAAAGATTAGCAAGAGAGGGACAATTTTGTATCAGGAGTTTCTTCTTGTTTGCCTCACAGAATATAAAATGCTTCCTACATTCCAGAGACTATCTAAATTTTACAGAATTACTACATTGCTAAAAATTCGTATGCAACTAAATTTTCTGCAAATATGAGAGGAGTGTGCTATTTTTTTTCTAAGATTTTATTTATTTGACACAGAAAGAGAGAGCACAAGCAGGGGGAGCAGCAGGCAGAAGGAGAGGGAAAAGCAAGCTCCCCACTGAGCAGGAGCCTGATGTGGGGCTCGATCCCAGGACCCTGGGATCATGACCTGAGCTGAAGGCAGATGCTTAACTGACTGAGCCACCCAAGTGCCTCTGAGTTTGCTACTTAAAAAAACAAACAAACAAACAAACAAACAAATGAAAAAACTTCTGTCATGTGCCAATTTGTAAAACAAACAAAAATTACCCTTTAATTCCTTTTTTATAAATTATAATTTACACCTATTTATTTAATGTAAGAATCACTAAGCTTCTGTGACATATATGAAAATTGGTCAATACAATGGACAGGACATCTAGAAATTTCTTCCACTAGGTGTATATAAACTGAGGTATCATATCTAAGTCACTCTCCCATTACAGATCATCATGACTTCAGTGTTAACTTACTGTGTTGTTTTGCCACTGAGGAAACTGAGCCTTAGAGCCCCTCAGTGTTCTCTCTAGGGCTTAGTTTACTCAGTTCTAAAACAGGGTAGCGGACTAGACAACTTCTAAGGTCCTTTCCAGTTTTGATTTCTTTGGATGATCTCCTCAAAGTTACTTTCCAATCCCATTCTAGCAGCATCTCTGTGTCTCAAACTCATATTCATCTCCATATATAATGACTAAGGTGATTAAATGTACCGTATTTTTGTTGATTAACTTTATTCCCTTAACTCACTGGTTTGGAATCTTTTCATGAAAACTGTCTCAAGCAGATGCACACAGAGTTGTCCCACTATTTCACAGCATAGAGATCCTCCAAAAGTAGGCTAACATGCCAATCCCAGAATTGGATCTCCAGTGATGATTTTTGCCACTGTTGGGCATGTAGATTAAACAAAGGGTAAAATATAATACATATTCCATACATATTTTATTTTATATAAATATATGCTGCTTATTATATGACATAAAACAAAATATTCAGAGAGAAAGTTGGAAAGAGGCAGATTATGCCCAATATACCTATTAAGTGGATTGGAGTAAAAGAAATAGATTCCTATTTAAGGGTCTCATGGGTCTTCCCTGTATATTAATAGACATCAGAGGGGCCAGTCCATATCTACCTCTACCACAGACTTTCTTTATAAACTTGAGAGAAAAGGGGATTTGGATATGGTTTAGAAAATTTCATAAATGTGTTTAACAACACACTATTAAAATCTAAATTTTGTTTTGTGACTCTTATTGACAATTGTTCCCAAAAATGTCTTTTATCAAGGAACATCATTAAAGTGTTATGATAGGACAAGACACATTGTTTTTCTTAAGAATCCATCCATTTGTATAATGTGAAAAGCAATGTTGATATATTTCCTGCCCTCTCATCTGTCATTTTGAACACCACATCTCATCAGTTTATCTCTCTCTTTGTTTAGTAAGATTATAACAACTTTAAACCTCAAGCTTCAAGGGTTACTGCCATACTTATAATAGAATTTAATCCTCTTGTAAGGATCAGCATTCATAACACTGACGCATATGTCATATGACATATTTACTTTTATCTTCAATTTTACAGATGAAAAAAAAGTCTTTCCAAGGCAGTTAAAACTTCTTAAGTGTGTTAACCAGTGGAGGTAGGGCTAGATTTCAAAAGTCAGCTCCAGATGTCTGAAGAAAACACCAAACTCTGTGGTCTGGCACACCGTAACATCTTCCCTGGGAAAGGGAGGCCAGGGCCAGTAGAGGAGTCATCACAGTACCTTCCAACATCTGGCCCGCTGCCTGGCACATGGTATTATCCATTAAGTATTTTTGAATTGTAAGTGAACTGCTAAGCATCCCCTTCATCACTATATGGCCTTCAAACATGCTGCCCTTCTCCATATGTCTCTCTCTTTCCTATCTAAGCATTCCTTACATATCTCAGTCTTTATCAAGCAATGATTCCCTCAAACTCCCCTTAATGGTCTCCATGTCCATTTCTTGAAACCTCTCTAGTTCTACTACATTTAAGTGCTGTGACCAGAATTGCTTGTGAGATCCTAGGAGATTTAGGATATCTTCTTGGCTTTGGGGCATATCTTCTTTGGCCTCACCCAGGGCAGAGGAACTTCTGACGTTATATCACACAGACTTCTAAGAGATTTGACTGTTTAGTTTACAGTCTTGCCATAATGAGCATACACCATCATTATCAGCAGACTGACAGAAAAGGAAATTTTAAAGAATGACTATTATTTTATATCATTGATATTTATTCTATATCATCTTCCCAGAAAACAAAGTATTCCCTTCTTCTACTTTATCAGTTATCATTTTAGTTGACAGAAAAGTAACCTTATTGGGGTGCCTGAGTGGTCAAGTGTTTGCCTTCAGCTCAGGTCATGATCTCAGGGTCCTGGGATCAAGCCCCTCATTGGCTCCCTACTCAGTGGGGAGTCTGCTTTTTCCTTTCCCTCTGCTCCTCCCCCAGCTTGTATTCATGCACGGTTTCTTCTCTCAAATAAACAAATAAATAAATAAAATATTTTAAAGAATTAAAGTAACCTAGCTTACATAAAAAAAGGAAAATGGTTCAAGTGGCTCTGAAGTTCAAAGGCAAATCTAATTTTAGGCATAACTTTTTTTTTTAACGGGGGGCAGATGGGGGACGGGTGCAGAAGGAATCTTAAGCAGGCTGTGGGGCTCTATCTCATGACCCTGACAGCATGACCTGAGTCAAAATCAAAGAGTCAGACACTTAACCAACTGAGCCACCCAGGCACCCCCAGGCATACCTTCCTAAAGTCAAAACATTATGTCTGAATTAATTCTCTTTATCCTTTCCTTTTGACTCAGTCTCTTTTGGTGTGTTTGCCTCATTCTCTCCAACTGCTTATGATGTCTTCAAAGAGGCTAACTGTGGTCATAAGTGAAAGTTGCTCATCAAAAATCTATTTTCTTATCTTCTTGAACACAGTGTGATATAACATTTCCTGGCCCCTACTGTAGTTGAATATGGTATGTGATTGTGTTCTAGCCTTTAGAATATGAATAGAGTGTTGGTGCCAATTCTAGGCCAATGGTTGTAAGTGGGCATGACCCCTTCATACTCTTTGCTTTCTTGCTCTCCCTCTGACTAGAGGGAAATAATGCAGAAGCCCCAGGGGATGGTACTACAAGCTGTAATGAGTCCTCCTTACTGAATCATAAATGGAGGAAAACTTCACACTGACTAGCAACGCCTGCTTGAATTATAAAGATAGTATGAAATAATCTTTATCGTGTTCGGATTATTATACATTTTGGGGCTTCCTTGTTACAGCAGCTAGCCAGATCCCAGATCCAGTGAATACTCTGTAACATATGGCAATAAAGAACTCCAGTCTGAATTACCTCTAAGGTCCATGATCCACAGAAAAAGAATGTATCTGGGGATACCTTAGATAGTAAAGGTATATTACAGATAAACTTGATTTTTAAAACAGGCACCTCCAAGATACAAAAAGAGATATTTCCAGAAGTTGAGTTCATCGAATTGCAGCATTTGGTATTTAAACCAGTCATGTGCTCCTCAAAAATGCAGACTTTGGGGGCCATGTGACAAATTTTGATTCACACAATTTGAGACACAGCCTATTAATCTGCATTTTGATTTCCAGAGGATATTCTGATTCAAGTGTTCCATTGACAAGTATGGGAAAAAAATGCTAATTATTTTGTCGAAAAAGGCCAATTTAGGGGCTGAGGCTGGCATTTTGAGTTCTATCATTTTTATTTTCTGCCCAAAAAAAGTGTATTTATTAACCAGCAAAACTTTTTAAAGTCCCTATAACTAAACTTAAGGAGTAATGTATAACATGGGTCATTATGTAGAAGACATCAATACATGTCTTGCCCATAACAGATGCTAACTGAATTGAATTAACTAAAGATGGTTTAGTACAAAGGCAGTTCTCAGCTTAGCTACACACTGGAATCAGTTGGAGAGCTTGATAAAAAACAGATACCTGAGTTCTACCCCAGTTTCTTACTGGGATGGAGGCAAGTTTAGGCATTAGATATTTTAAAGATTCCTAGATGATTCTAATATGCGGGCAGTGTTGAAAATCATCTTGAAATCTGGCCCTCACACCAGCAACTTGAGCATTACCTGGAAACTTATTAGAAATGTAAATTTTCAGATCCCCAAAACTTCTGAATTGGGAATGGTTGGTGTGGGGTCCAGCAGCAGATTGAATCTGAGACATGCCCATGTTTAAGAACGACTGGTCCAGGCAGTGGTTTCCCAGTCTGATCATCAGAATTATGTGGGGAAATTTCTGGAAATAGAAATTCCTCAGCTTCACTGATGCTTCCAGTTTCTAATCCAGAAAGTCTGAGGAAGGTTGAGAAAAACTTTTTATTCATGTATTTTTTTTAAAGAATTTTGAAGATTTGTCAGGTTTGGGAACCACCGTGAGAATATATTCTGCAAAGAGCACCCACTTAGGAATCTGAATTCTCGTCCCGCTGCTGTTTGTGGCTGCCCATGTAACTGTGACGGTGCATGCCCCCTCTGTCCCCCCAGTCAAAGCTTCTTCACCATAACTGACTCCCACACTTGTTGGGAAGCTCTAATGCACGGGGACGAGGCATGAAGCTTCAGAGCTCTTATAAAATGAATTCCCATCAAATAGTCTTCCAGTGGAAGAGGATATCTTCTGCTCCACTTCCGCCTTCTGGGAGACTATTACCCACTAGCCTGGCCTTTCATTTCTTCTTTTTTAATGGAAACCCTCCTGAAGGACACCTTGGGCTCTGCTATCTCCTTCATTTCCATAATTATCTAGAGCTAAACTTTGCCCTAGGAAACTGTATTGTAACAATGCCTCTCTGCTGGGGGATTTTTTTCCCTCTCTCTCCTTTTCTCACCTCTCTTTGTCTCTTCCTGTTCTAGATAGTGTCTGTCCATTTCACCCTCTTTCTCTTTTATTATTATTATTTAAGGATCATAAAGTGGAAGTCAGGTTGCTGAGCTTTCTGAGACAGATGAGGCCAAGTGGTCCGCTGGGAGCACTCGGTACCAGCGTCTCGCAGTATCCCAGCATATGGAGTGGAATCTCCAGGCACTGACATTAACACTCCTGCTTCAGGTAACTCATTTAGCTTTGGTGTCATTTTACAATAAATATACCATCCACCGACACAAATTAGACAGCTATTGAGATTAATTTTGAGGCACTATCGGCAACATCTTAAATCAAAAATCATTCTTTATTAGCATGCTTGGCGGTATAGTGTGCCTGCCCTCCCCCCTCCTGATCCCTGCCACAAGAATAAATGAGGCCCCGTGGTTGACATAGCGCATCAAGTGTTTTATAATAGTCTAATTGTAGCTAATGGTTTGTGCAGCTAATTAAGGCCCTATGAATTACAGTAATCAGTCAGGCTCATCCTTTAAACCAGATAGTTCTATTCAACCGTTCCTTTAGTAAGAAACAAAATATATAACTATATATAACTATAACTCCACACACACACATACACAGCACACAGGCTGTAATGATCAGCTATGTTCATCTGAGCACAAAGAAATTAATAGGACTGATTTTTTTCTCTTACTTATTACAAAATATTTATTTAAAGAGATGCAGGTTTTTCAGCAACAGCAGCAGTCCCTGTGGGTGCAGGAAAGGCAGTCTGGATTGTGTCATCTGCCTGAAAACAGAGAATCAGCTGATGCCAAGTGCAGCACCTCTTCCTTCACACCTCCCTTAATCCATCCAGGTCACAGCCCAGCGTTACCAAGTGGCATTGGCCATGTTGTAGGAATCCACATGCCTCAGAGAAATGGTGCCAAAGAGGCCACCTAGAGAGGATGGCTGAAAAATCAAAATGGATAAAACTCCATTTGTGAACTAGATGGCTGACAAGACCATCAACATGATTAGATTCCTTTGGTAACCCTGGCCAATGATGCGGAAGAAGTTAGTGAGCAATTCAGGGGAGACTGGTAAGAGGAATGGGATGGTTTTCTTCTGCAACGGGTTTGTTTTGAGGAAAATATTCTAAATAGAAGATCTATTAGATGTCAAAAGAGCTCGCCAGCAGCCCCCAAGGATGCTCTGTTTCTTGGTTTATTTAATACTTGATGACATCGCAGGAAAGGACTTTGGAAGCAATTCTGCAAAGGCCTCTGGGGAACAGAAGAAGGGAGCGATAGGTCTGTTCTAGTGCTTGTATCTCGGATTCTTTAAGGAGAAAAAATTCTATAGAAATGCCATCAGCATAACTTCTGTTGGAACATGTGTCCTAGTCCTCCAGGGTCCCATCGCCAGTGAAAAGGGGGAAAAGAAACAGGGATTTTCATGAAGTGCGTATGTTTTCATTCTTTCCAGCTCACAATCTCAACCAATTCTTTACATTGTTTTTAGGCAGGATTAGATTTAATCGTTCGGGACTGGTGACTGGATAACCAGTTCTATTATGTAAAACGTATTCCCGTGGAATAGGTTTACTGCAGAGTCTCATTCCCAGAAACCACCTCCTTCTATCTGGTCAAAATTTTCTTACTATAATAAAGGGCCATTTCGTTATGATTTTCAATGTCATGAGTCACTATCTCTTATGAATCCTGGCCACTCTTAGGTTGAATTATTCTTATTTCATTCAACTGCCCCTGTGAATCTTCTTAGCTCACCACTGTGGTATAGTAGAAAGCCCAATGGTCAGAGGAAAAAAAGAAAAAAAGAAAAAAGAAAAAGTGCTATTTGCCTTATAACTAGAGTTTTAGGTATTTATTGGTTATTCATTACATCCCCTCAAGATTTACATTTATAGGTAGCTACTTAATTTGTATCCTCATTCTAAAGGATTCAACTGTTAGGTCTAGATGTTCCTAATTTCTGAAATGGCAGCTATCAGCTAAAATGCTTACATTTATGTTTGTCTGCTTAACAAGGTAGTGTAACTTGCTCATAATTTTTTTTTATCTATTTTATATTTTTCCAAGGTTATGAATGTATTTTTCATGGTTATCCGTGATGGCATTGAACTTTTTCTTTTTTATCTACTAAATACGCTTTGTGAAGCGTTAGCTGCATGTTGACATTTGATTACACATACTTCAAGGCTTTGTATGAAGTTTTTCTTCCCCTTGAAGATGACCAGATGTTGGAGGAAATCGGATTGATGGGAGATGTAAAGTGTGATTTGCCCAGCTCTCATCACTAACTCCTTTCCCTCCTCACTCTGCTCTTTCCACACTCTTTTCCTCTATGATGGTCCTTGTACACTTCATGAGGCTTAAAACTCAGCTTATGTAGAACCGGGTAATTTTGAAATAGATGCTCCTGGTTCAGGCCAAAAGATGCCTCTCCATGCTGGGGATGTTGGTGGCCAGAGTCTGGGGTTTTATTCATACTGCACCAAAACAGATTTGATGGTACCTCTCCATCACCTGGTGTTGGCCTCTTTCTACAGGTCAGCACTCACAGCCCTCTCAATATGAGAAATGCCTTTACCAGTCATTTGGGAACAACTATCGCTACTTTATCCTGCTAGTTTTGGGGTCATATAGGGGAGTGTACACTCCGTTCCTACCATACCTCAAACTCTAAATTTCAAGCATTTCAAAAGAAAGGATGATGATACAATGTATAATTGCATTCACCTACCACAGGGCTGTCTCAATCCCATACATGTATAGAATACAAAATAATCTTGACATCTGAAGCAATGTCAGCTCTATCTAAAAGAGCTTATCACACCTGAATGACTAGAACTCCAGACTATTCCTTTTGGACAGACATTCACCTATCTAAAAGTACAGATCTGGGCCAGCTGAGTCCCAAAGATTTCATGATTTTCTGACTCCACATATCTATTGAATGAAGGCAACAAAGCCCCAGTTACTCATCAACAGAGTCCAGCCAGCTGCTTTTGCTTGACTCAATGTTGTGTTTTTTTTTTTTTTCTCTTGTTCTGTCTGATCCCACTCCAGAAAGTGGACACCATATTAATCGTGTTTATAAATACTGTATACACCAGTTGCAGAACCCCGGGGCTCATTTAAAAAGAAAGATTAAACAAATAAATTATTACAATGAATTAAGCTGTCAAATTCCTTTACTCTCAGTACCCAGAGTATCTAAAAGACCTCAGTTTGAATCCAGGGACTATATGGAGAAGAATGGACCATAAGAAACACCCACATATCATGGGAATATTTCAGAAAATCATCTGGCATGTAGATCCATCTTCAAGATGACTCAAGGCCTCTTTGCACTATAGAAAACAGAATTTGTTAGTAAGCATTCTACACTTTGTCAGTCTCTACCTGCTGTAGTCATCCATTTATCTCAGAATTCAGAGATGTGAGCTTTGATAGCTAGTATGTGCCAAGCATGAATTTACCACCACCACTGCCCATGTCCACAAAGATCTTAATTCTGCAACCCAGAATTTATTTATTTATTTATTTATTTATTTATTTATTTATTTATTTATATTTTGAAAACTAGGCCATGGCATAGGTTAACAGTGTTATTGGTGCTAAAATGCAAGGTAACTGTAGAACAGGCATTATAAGATTCTAGATTGTGTTGTGGAGAGACAGAGTAGGTTAGAGGAGAGGGAAAAATATGGGCTAGAGTTATCCACTGCTTTTCAACAGTGGCCATCAGCTCCAGCAGTCCAGTGGTCATCTCGGTGTCCATGAAGAATGGTCTGTGAGCTTGGATCTGTCTATATGTGGCGCCCTCTCTCACTCTTCCAAATCTAGATCTTATCCACTTTTCAGGCTTCTATGTGTATCTGGATTCCTCCAGGAAGCATTCCCAAAGAATTCCAGATTATGCCACCTTTCCTTTTCCTGAACAGAGAAGTCTCTTGCTGCTCTATGTTGGAACTTAATCACATGCACCCTTGAATTTATTTATCATTTAGGTTGTAGGTTAATGTTGAAATTAATTCACAGTTCTGAAATCTATACGAGGAGATTTGAGTGAAGGCGAGAAGCCTAAGAAAATCTTGGGGGGGGGGAATTAAGGAAAATTTTATGAAAAAGGAGGGATGATAAAGGCTAGGAAAATACAATAAGGGGCAGTAAACTGAATTTAACTCAGCCGTTCCAGAAACATAAGCTTGTCAACCAAAAAAATCCAATTTACAGCTTACCTGAAAGCTGGCTCAATTTAACTTTTAAAAAATACTTTTCTAAAGAAAAATACGCTGAAAATGATTATCAGAATATAGTTGATGATTATGTTGATCTTCATTTTAAGAAGTAGTAAAGCACGGTTGTAAAGCACAGACTCTGAAGCCAGCTGGCCAAAGTTTGTTTCTGAACTCTGCCACTGAGGAGCTGTGTGACTTTGGCAATGTTACTTAACTGTTCTGTGTCTCTCTTTCCTTATGCACAAAATACTAGTAATACCAATATCTACTTCATAGGGGTATCATGAGAATCACATGGTTAAATGGGATAATAGATGTACGGTCCTCAGAATATTGCCCAGCATATAATAAGTTCAATATAACTATAAGCTTTTAATGTGTTTTAAGTACTTGAATGATCTTGAAATATTAGTATAAATTAGGAAAGGCTCAGGTAGAAAGTGGGCTGGAACACCTTATATCTAAATTCTAATCTGCATTCCTCTAGGTATATATTGGCCCCAAGGATGTATTCTACTATTTTTGTAGGATGGGGAGTTGAAATATAAAATCTGACCCTTTTTCCAGGATTGCATAAATAGAGCTAGACATTTAAACATAGAGAATTTCATAATATATTTACTAATAAAACAATGAAATATTATAACTTTCCATTATCATTCACTAGCTACAAAATTGTAATTAGTGTTTGTTAAAATCACAAAAGTGACAAGACCACTTCCATGCCAAATGAAATCTCATTGTTGGAGACTGCAATTAAATTCATTTTGATGTGATCTGGAGCAAGACCATAGTCATAATCTGTTTTGTCCTATGGCTGTGTTTTCAGTTCTCTGCAGTTTGGAATTTTTAAAAGAAAGTACAGACATGTTTTAATACTGCAGAAAAAACAGAATTTTAAGAACTGATTACCTCTATGACGACCCCTTGAGTGCCCATTGTCTCCATCCACAAAATGGAGAGAATCATTTGGCTATAGTTAAGGTAACTCCAGAGCAATGGTCAATTCCTAACTATCAGAAATTATATGTAAAACCATCATTAGTGACTTGCTATTTTTGTTATAACTCCCCTACTGTTTCCAAAAAATATGGTTTGGAGATACTTGTATAGTCAGAAGTTGGTCAATATTTGTACAGAAAAGGCCATATGATCTAGAAAAGGAAGGCACTGTTGCTATGTTACATGGTTACCATTGCCACATTTTCTCAACCATATACGGGCACACATAAAATTCTAAATTTTTAAGGAGATAAGAGAACAGGTTATTTGAAACAGAGTTCCCTGAAAAATATTAAGTGTATGGATAACATGCATCTCAAGTCCCGTGTGTGTCAGCTTGGATAAGAGAAGGGATGTCATGCAAATGATAATAATAATATAATATTGATAGCAATCACCTCTATGGCCCTGACTAGGTGCCATCCGCTCTTCCAGGAACGGCTTATGAAGGAGGCACGACTTTCATTCTTTTTTACAAATGAGAAAACTGAGGCACCAAAGAGTTAGAGAGCTGCTATGAGTCATTCAGAATTCAAATCCGGCACTCTTGGTCCCAGATTGTGTGCTTTTAGACACAGCTGCATTACATTCTGTATGGGGGAGGGCTGAGTTTTAATAGAGACTCAAATGAAATTCTTCCTCATTTACTTTAAGGAGTGAATTTGTATGTACCGGTCTTGGGGATAAAAAACAGATTCAGGGCTTGCCCTCAGGAAGTATAGGCTATACCAGGGACTCAGGCACGTCCTACATAGTCACTTGCCTATTGATTTCAAAGTGTGAAAAATGGTATGCAGAAAAGCATAAGGAAGAAAATTAAGTTTTAGAAAACAAAACATTTCAGAAAGTGTTGTTGCTTATAGTCTGCTAACTGTAAGCAACAAATAAACCAAACTATGAAGCTGATAAAGTTATAGAGGATAGGGACCTTACCTATTTTGTCTCACTCTGTATCCCAAAGACTTGCATCATATCTATCCTAGAGTAGGCACTCACAAAGCATCTATTGAGGAGGAGTCCTATGAAACAGCTGAAGACAGGCAATCCAGAAGAGCAGACCAACTCGATTAATCCCCTCTTCTCTCTTCCTCACTGTCAGAGCATGAACCTACATAAGGACCAAAGGTCCCTGTTCCTTCCCAGCTTATCAGCATCTGTTATACCTGCAGATCCAGGCTGACCTAGACACATGCCTCTAGCCCCCTTTTGAGCCACTGTTTATATTATTAATGGGCACACCACTCAAAATCATCACCCAGTAACCCCTATACGACTGCCATGCTCTGATTAAGAAATTCCACTATTGCCAAGCCTGAGAGGTAAATGTCATATTCTAACACTTGGTGGTTAGGGGCAGGTAAATCTTTCAAGAAGAGCTGATCTCCCCTCGTCCATACATCATTATGTTCTTCAATACCCCAGACCTGCCAGGAAGTTTCCATCCGACTTTATCACAGCCACTGTAGCTGCTGGAGCACTGATGACAGTACAGGTCTTAAGAGATGGGAGACATTCTCTCCTTGTTTGTGTTCCTAGCTGTATATAAAATTAGTTTGTGATATCTGCAGGAGTGAGGGCAAGAATTCCTTTCATGGTGAGAGATGCTTATTGGCACACAATACTCAGATGCTGGAAAAAAGTTCTGTAGACTTACTAAGTCAACTTTCTTGAGAGGAAAATTTACAACGATGTTGGAAAGTGTCATTGCCTGGAGAAATTTTCCTCCCTTCCTTTCTCCCATCCATCTTCCTTCCTTACTGCTTCCCTTCCTCCCTCTGTCTTTCTCTTCTCTTTATTTCCTTTCCTTTCTCCTCTCCTTTCTTTTCTCCTCCCCTTCCCTTTCTCCTCCCCCCCCCTTCCCTTTCTCCTCCTCTCCCCTTCCCTTTCTCTTCCCTCCCTTTCCTTTCTCCTCCCCTCCCCTGGCCTTTCTCCTCCCCTCCCCTTCCCATTCCTCCTTCCCTTCCTTTTCCTTTCCCCTCTCAAGGACTATGATTCTCTTTTTGATTTTTCTGATATGAAACTGCTAGAGCTTTAAGCCTTGATTTTAGGAGACCATTGCATGACCTGGCTTTGTAAATATATTGGACAAAGTACTCAACCTTCCAGTGAAATTTAAAATGTCCTTACTCTATTGAACTCCCCCACCTCCACTTGGCTCTAATGGGTAACTATTCAGTTTAGGAACCCATGTGTCTTGCTTTCAGTTAGGGCTATTTTATTTGCCTCTTTATTTCTACTGAAATATTTTGATTCAAAATATGCTACCTAACACTCCAGCCCAATTAGTTTCCTGCTACCTCTAAGCACTGTGGGCTCTATTCGTGGTAGAAATGCCCCAACCCCTTTTTTTCCTAGTGTGACCATCATTCATTCTCTAAGAAATCATGGCCATAGGCAAGACTGGAAAGTCAGTATTCTCCCCGTATCCATGTCATTTTGTCTCCCTATGGTATCCCATCCCCTCTGGGTGCTCAGTGCCAACATACCCTTCTCCTTTACCACCTCTTTGTCTATGAAGAAAAGATCTAATATCAATAATTATATTTCATTGTCAATGCAAATTAATGTTTTCCTACTCCCAGGGATATCCTCAGGCTAATGATAGATATTTTTCCCACAGGTTATAAAAGAAAAAAAAAAAAAAAAAGAGGAGAAATTACATTAATTTGACTGAGCATCAGCTATTTGTCAAAAACCATGTTATAAATCTTACATATGATAACCCATTTGTTTTCACAGTTCATCTTTCTATATTATTATTAGAACTATTTGCAGATGAAAATAAGCTTTTGTTCTTTGTTTAAAGTTTCAGAGCAGAGACAGAATTTGAACCCAGTTATATAGGTCCATACGCCTTTAAAATCTCACCATGAAGTATGGTAGCCTATATCAGGGCAATTCTCTCTCATATTGCAGTTGCAGGTCAAGTGCCACCTAGTTTTCTAGAACCTTCTCTATTACATGGTTTCCTTCCTCCCTGGAATTCTCACAGCAGTAAGAATCTGTGCCATAAAAATTATAATGTCACTGAATACTGCCACTGTGTTACAGTCATGGTATTATTTGTATGTATCAACATTACAATGAGACTGTAGGCAATTTCAGACAAAAAAAACTACATGCGTTGTCTTTAAAAGTACACTGCTAGACCATGGACTAGCGAGCCACACATAGCAAATATTTAGTGAATCGCTGACCTTCTGAGGATTGGTGAGATATGACGGGATGAGACTGAATTTCTAAAGATTACTGGGGGAATAAGAAGGAAGAAAAAATGGGTCCCATGACAAATTACTTATCCATGATATTTGGGAAGTCCCTAACTAACATTCCCTTTACCTTATAAGCATTATATTAAAGCAGCTACTTGGGAACACCTTGTCATTTTCTAACCACATTTGTGAATGGTACTTCCTAGAACTGTGCAGTGCAGGGATAGCTCTGTCCAGCCCCAATCCTCCCTGGTGATGGTTAAGGTTTATGGAGAAAAGACCAGTACTTGTGAGAAGATAACAGACAGTGGAAATCTGCAGGTCCCCCCTCACCTGTGGCTTCACCACATTCTTCCTTTGGTTCTCCTAGCACTAACACTGCTCTCACTGATGTCCTGACTGAAGATAATTTTCACATAGGATAGCTTGGGCTATTCACAGCAGCAAAACACGATGAACAGAAAACAGTGTTGGGATTATCATAAAACTTTTTCACTTTGTGGGAGGATTAATATTGGCATGTGACTTGTTGGTTTACACTTTAGAGCCCCCAGGTGACATTACTGACGAATCTCAACTCTTCTTTCTTCTGAGCCTTTTCCACCATATACTCAAGGCAGCCACTTTCAATTATTCATGACTGAGGTAAATTTTCAAGTTATAAAGAGGTTCCCTGAAGGAAGTGCTGACCACAAAAGACACAGTGTACGAAGGATCATAATATCTCTATCACCAATTGGGACATCATCATCAAGCAGCATATACTGGTGGATAGAGAACCAAATCTGGGGGTATAGGAAACAGATGCCTAGAGATGTCCAGCTGTCTGTTGCATCGTTTTGTTCTAAACACCTAGATGCACCTAGAAGTGCACATTATCATAATAAGTTCAGGGGACAAAAGGAAGACTAAGTCATGATTCATGTACATGGGAGGCCATCATCTAAAAGCATGACAGGCACATAAAGAGGTCATTTAAATATGGCGCAGCAAGTGCTATGATCAAGGTGTAGAGAGATTATAAAAGAATACAGTAGAGCCAAAGTAATTTTGATGAGTTAATCTCAGGAAAAATTCTTTGGCTTAAATACACCAGCTACTCCACAATGTTATTAAGGGGGTAAAGAGTATGATTCTGAAAACAAGGGTGCTGAGAGAGGCATTCTAGACAGAGTTACAATGAAGCAAAGACATACAGACCTGTTTAGAGCACAATAAACAGGTTGGTATCATTATATCTTAGCCTGAACATCCTTGTTGGAGGACCAATTGGCTGGATCTCACCACTGGACTGCACATCTGGAGAAGAACTGAAGCTCAACATAGGGTAGAAATAAAAGAAGCTGAGACCAAAGCAAAAGCCCAATCTTACAAACTGAGGCAGAACAAAACAATGCTTTAGTGGGATCTGAGAGCTAAAATTCCAAGACTCGGGTTAATCGTATGACCACGGTGGCTGGCACGAAATTTACCAACCCTTGAATTAACATAGCTTACTCATTTCAAGTCATCAGAAGGCAAGAATTGATTGGCAGAAAAACACGTTTGAAAAAAAGATTTTAAAAAATTAACTAAGTCCCTTTAGAGGATTTTCTGATGCAGTTAAGTTTGAATCAATGAATTGAAATGGCTTTGAGTCCATAGGTTGTGGGCATTAGTTATGAGAAGCTGGGGAAGGCACACATTTGGCAATGACATTGTCTATTCCTCTGCGACCTTTAGGGGAGTGTAGGAAAGAGCAGTATCTCATTTTTCCCACTGTACCTATTTGCAGGATAGATTTATTTCTGTATATACCATCATGAGACTGATTGTTGGGACTGGCTGTTGGTGGATGTTAATGTCTTTAATCTTAGTTCCATGGACCTCGGTTGGTGCTTCAGATGATTATAAACCTCTCAAAAATGTATTCAAATTGTCTGCACATTTCTACGTAGGAGATCCACAACATCTTCTCAGAAGACCTATAAGATCCAAAAAGATCTTAATAGTTCTTTAAAGAATCTCCTTAAAGATTCTGTGTGTGGCTCAGTCAGTTGAGTATCAGATTCTTGGTTTTGGTTCAGGTCATGATCTCATGGGTCTTGGGATCAAGCCCCATGTCAGGCTCCAGGCTCAGTGGGGAGTCTGCTTGAGGATTCTCTCCCTGTGTGCTTCCCCATCTCATGCTCTCACACCTTCTCTCTCTCTCCCTCTCAAATAAATAAATAAATAAATAAATAAATAAATAAATAAATATGTTTAAAAAATTAAAAAGCTATGATCTAAAAATGTTTAAAATCCAATGGTGTAGACACAAGGAATCTTTTTTTTATAATAATTTTTTATTATGTTATATTAGTCACCATACAGTATATCCTTAGTTTTTGATGTAGAGTTCCATGATTCATTATTTGTGTAGAACACCCAGTGCAACATGCAATATGTGCCCTCCTTAATACCCATCACCAGCCTATCCCAGTACCCCACCCCCCTCCCCTCTGAAGCCCTCAGTTTGTCTTATTTGTATTCCAGAGACCATACGACTGTTTCCTATGAGATGCAATAAAGTGAAAGTAATAATTGAAGACACATGTATTAGTATTAAATGAGGAGTCTAAGACCACATCTTAAAATCTGTATTAACTGCTTCTAGAGCATCTTGGAGAATCCTTATTGAGTAAATACTTGCTATTTATACTCTGTTGACATTTTGCTTGAAGATGTCTCTCAAAATGCAAAATTGATGTTAAGATTCATAGTTTAGTTAATTGGAGAGAGGTTTAGGACAAGTGGGTTATAACTCGGTCTAAAGGCCCAAATCCAATATAAATCTCAAACATTGTGTACTCTGGAAACCACAACAGCTTATCTGGAGTTCTGTTCCAAGATGGTACAAGGACAAGGAAGCTTCCATCAGAAATTCTGTCTGGAGTATCTGGGCTAAATATTATCCCATTGTTTTCTCATATTCAAAAACCCACTTTGCCAGAAATGCTCTCAGCATAATAGTTCCAAAAATAATCTAGCTGGATGAATAACTTCTGTAACAGTCAGAGTAAAGTTGCTTCTTAGTTCACTTCACACAGGAAAGGGCTCTGGAGTTAGAAATGTTTCCCAAGTTGTTATTTATGGTACCTTTCCCATTTTCTATAGTATTTCTGTGAATATTTGGGATTCTATCTTAGGAAAGGCTGTTTGTCCACCATATCATAAAGAGCTAAGCTCTTTCACAATTCATAATTGAGGCAAAACACAGAAAAAAGTATATTCTTACTTTCACAGGAGAGTCTATATGGAAGCTTTCCAATTAACAAAATGTCTCTGAGGATCTCTGTAAGACAAAGCATTAATCATATTTCCGTATCAGTTTCTAAAGCCATGAACATATCCAGGTAACAGGTTTAAGAATGGAGTTCAGAAACAGAAACTGCCATCTCTACGGATGTTATTGCATATCTGGTCAGGTGAGAGAAAAAGTAGGGCCTTCCTAATAATCTTGGATATACCTCCTTGAGGTTCACCTAAATGCAACTAAAAGGTACTGCCTTCCTATTAGTAGAGGACATATTCACAAATAACTCTATTATTATTACTATTTAAAGAGACATAGAAAGCCTCTATGGATGTAACAGAAGCTTAGTGCTTACCCATATTTGGTCTTCTCTTCTTCTAAACTAATGAGAGGACCCATTTCTGAGATGACTCTACATTATCTGGGTGGAGCCAAGTGGCTAGCTCTAGTCAGTGTGTTATGGATAGAATTGCTGTGTGTCACTTTCAGGCCAGAGTATGTAGTTGCCCACGTGACAGCCTCTCTGTCAATGCAATTGTGGAAGTCCTTGTTGATATGGAGGCGTCATTTCAACAAGTTCTTCCCTGGATACTGAGACATCACAAGGATAGTGCCCTAAAGAGTGGCCCACACCCACAACAGACTTCGCATGAATGAGGAATAAATTGTGTTTAGCAACTGATTTTTTTTTTTGTCTGCATTATAAGCCTGCTCTAACTAAAACAATGAAAGAGGTGTTGTGAGGTATTGTTTTTACAAAAAGATTTTGATAGCAGATAGAGGTAGGAAAATTTTTAAAGGAAAAAAAAAAGCACAGGCAAAATCATAAAAGTGGAAAAGTGTCATTTTCATTGGGGATGAAATGAACAATTAAATTTGACAAGAATATAGTAAGAAGTAGATAATAAGCCAGAAGACATAGATTAGAATGTTAACACTGGATTCATACTTAATCCTGTTGGCAATAGATAATCATCTATTGTAGTGAAGAACATATTAAGGGGAGGAATTAAAGTGAGAAGAGGCTAGGAGAAAAAAAATGGGTGATTTTTAAATGAGTTTAGGTAAGAATAATAATATCTATAAAAGACTGGAGATAGAAGAAGAATAAAATAGGAAATATATTTATAGAAAAAAATACTGAAGGGCGCCTGGGTGGCTCAGTTGGTTAAGCATCCGCCTTTGGGTCAGGTCATGATCTCAGGGTCCTGGAATTGAGCCCCACATCAGGCTACCTGCTCATGGGGAGTCTGCTTCTCTCTCCCTCTAACCCTCCCCACTGCGTGTGCTCTTGATCTCTCTCTCGCTCTCAAATGAATAAATAATCTTAAAAAAAAATCTTTAAAAAAAAAAGAAAAAATACTGAAAAGCACAAAAATTTACTTGACTTGACAACAGACTTTTGGGGTGAAGGAGAAGGGGTGACTCAAGAAGCTACAGTGAAGGCCGCTACAACACAGAGGTGTTATTAATTAAACAGACTGCTTCTGTGCACACACCTAACACCTTGTCTAGGGGATACTCTCCTCTAAGTTACAAGCAAATAACTGATTTTGGAGCCTATTTCTAAGATGAGGCTCTCATCAGAGATGCCCTCGCTGGAGAAGATGAATTTGGTATGTCCCTAAGCCCTCACTTTGCCTCAACCTGTCCTCTCGATGTTTATCTATATTCGGGATAATCTCAGGATAGCCCACATCAACTCATGTGATTCACGTCAGTTTGTCAGGCTAACGCATGCACCTGGAGACCTGACATCTGGTTTCCACACAGGCTTTCCCCAGGTTCATATGTGGTGGGGGAAACACACAGATCTTCTGTAATTCACAAATACTAAGGGAAACAAGGAAAAGGAGATTGTTGAAAAATAAAGAGTAAAAGCTCCTCTACAGCCATAATGCGACTAAGGTTTAACAGAATATAGGAGACAAACAAGAATTAATGGTTAAGAACATAGAGTTTGGAGGTAGGCATATCTGATTTTGAATCACGGATGTGCCACTCTAAGTCTCTTTAAACCTCGGTTTTCATCTCAGAAAAAAATAATCCTTGCAGGGCTGTTATGTAAGTAAATGAGATGTTGCTCACAAAGTACTTAGCATAGTGTATTTTCAAAATAGCCACCAGAGTGATTCTGTTATATGTAAGTCAGATCACATTACTCACCTGCTCAAAACAACCCATTTGCCTGGCAATGTCCTGTGAGTCCCAACATGACCTGGGCCCCTGGTACGCTTTGGTACCTCAGACCACAGACCACTCTTACCCCTACTTGCTGAGTTTCAGCCACTAGTATTACTTGCTAACCTTTAAACATACCAAGCTCTTTTCCCCCCAGGCTTCCTCACTTTCTCTTCTCTTGCCCTGCATTGCCTGTTCCCTAGGCTCCTTGCAAGACTGCTCAATTGCCACCTCTGCAGGGAGGCCCTCCTTTCTCATCCTGGCTAAGGCCAACTCCCCTAAAACCCTCCACACCTCTTCTTCTCTATTTTCTCTCATAGCACTTTGCACTTTTTTTTGGCATACCTCTAATTTATTCTGTTGTATATCTTCCCATACTAGACTGTAAGCACTACGAGAGCAGAGATTTTGATCTGCATAGTTCACTGTTGTGAAAGAATGCCTAGTACATGCTAGATACTTAATAATTGTCAAACCAATGTCTTCGAATATCATTATAACAGAAAGGTAATGCCCAAATGAGATGAATATGCTGTTTTGTATTCAAGCTTTGTTCTATCGACCTTAAATCACATATACCTAGCATCTCCCCAGCCACAGTCTCTGATTGACCACACATCTTCTGAGCACACACTTTATGAGAGAGCAGTCTTGGTCCTAAGTACATGAACAGGTTTAAAAAAAAAAAAAGAAAGATAAACATGGATTCCAGGGTTCAAACCTAGGTAAAGAGAAATAACAGTTGAAGAGTACAAGGCAGATAATTGCCAGAATGAAGACAGAAATTGAATGCAATTGTGATATTTCAGATATTTTCTTCTGACTTTTTCCACCTAGAGTTTTCTCAATGTGAAAGTACTTATCAGATAGTAATTATAATCAATTTGTATCCTGCTCTTACCACATGCCAAACATTGTTCTCACTCTTTATGTGGATTATTTCACTTAGTCCTGGCAACAACCCATGAGAGAAGTATTATTATTATCCCCATTTTACAGCTGAGCAAACAGGGAAGGTGAGCACCTTGCCCAAGGTTACACAGCTAGTAATTGGTGGAGCTAGCCTGCAGACCCAGGCAGCCTGACTGGACCGACTGTGGTCTTAATTACACCGCCCTAGGCATATAATAAAATACTCTTCATATGTGAGTCACATGAGGCATAAGTTAATATTTCTCAGTTGAATCCTAAGTATATGTTTTCCCCTCCTTCTGCTGTTATCACGAGTGAATGCGACAGTTAGAATTCAGTGTGATATGAAATAAAAGGAAGAGAAAGATAGAACGATGAGCTAGGAGATGCCCTGGTTTAGGGGTCAGGTGCTTACCTTCCTGGGACTACCACCCAGTAGCTGTATAATCTTGGTCTAATATTTTAGCATGTGGAGGCCTCAGTTTTCTCATTATATAAACATGTTGCTATTGGAGGCACTGATTCTTATGGTCTCCTATAGAATACAATCTGATTCCGTGATACCACCAGAAAAGCCCCATGTTGTTCAGCAGCCAGCAGCATTAATTTGAGAGCAACAGGGAATATGGTTAAGTCATCCATATTTCACTTTGAACTCAGATCAACCTCTCTGGGGGAATTTAAAAACTGGGTATATAGGGGAACAAATATGATCAAACATAAGAGCTCTGGAATTATATCCTATTGGAGAAATGTCAGGAGACTAGGAACAGCTAGAACAAAGACAGCAAGAAAATGAACCCTGCACTGATTCCTTGTCAACTGGAGATATCCAATCACGCTCAGGAAAAAACGCTTGAAATGCGTAATAATTTTAATGAGCTGTGATGGCACCCTCTCCTCCGCACCATTACTCAGTTCCCATTGGCTCAGGAATCAACATTACCACCTTTAAGAACAATGAGGCATCAAGTCACTCTCATTAAAAAAAAAAAAGAAAAAAAAAAAAAGTAACCCTTGATGGATATTTTAAGAGTCAAGGTAAAGTCAAATGTAGTGAGCAGAAGGGTCTTATGATAACATTTGTCACCAGCTGGCGAGAAAACGGGACTAGAGCCTCTGGTAGCTGGGAAGGAAATGCTTCCTGGTGCGGCAGCAGCTACTGTCTGTGTTCAGAGTAACTGTGCTTTGGAGAAATTTGGGAACAGGGCCTGAAGGGGCAGAAAAGGGCCAGATCGGCTCCCATGTCTGAGGTGCTTGTCAGTGAGCTTGAGGAGGGCTGTGGACACTGTGAATAGCAAATACTCAGCAGTATGTTACCGGGGCAGATGTCAGAAAGAGGGCAGTGGGTTTAGCTAAGTACGAAAAATAGAATAGCAAACTAAAGCTTGTCACTGTGAGCACATCAGATTCTCAAGGCTTCGAGGTATATACCCTTTCAGAAGTTTTTCTTTTGATTGAGACTGCAGGTGGAACCACAAGAGACAATAGCGAAGAGGAACGCTGTGGTTTTTATGTCTTTATGAAAGATCTGGAAGTGTGATAAAGGTGCATGAACCAGTCATTTCTACAGTCAAACAGAATTTAATGTAATACACTAATCATTAGTACGCAAAGAGAATTATATAATATTAATACAATGACTTTATAATATGAGAAGATGGTGATTCTGTTTCCCTACCTATCAAATGTGAGCAAATAGTCAGACTAAACTAGAACAGCATCAGTCAGGATGTACGCGTGTTTCCCACGAAGTTCCCATGCCGTGTCTTGGATTTAGGGAACTCCTGCTATGGTACTTGGCCAGGTGCACGTGCCCTCCCTTCCAGGATTTACCCCAGGGGCAGCTCATCTCTTACCCTACCTCACCCTTCATAAGTCGTGTATGAGGACTCACAGATACAGCAGCTGAATAAATTGATTAGACAATGCTGTAGAACGACACTCAGCACCTACCAGAAAGGAGGAATCTCCCTTCATAGGCTGACATTAAACATCACAAGACCATGCCTGAGTGTTGCTCACTTTTCTATTCCCACTGCCCCAAACAAGTGATTATTCAGTAATTGATTATTTGTTAAGTCACTGAATCAGAGAATAATTATCTTATATATCAAACTCCTCACTCCAAAAAAAAAAAAAAAAACCACATACACAAAACAAAAAAAACCCCACAAAAACAACTGATGCAGATATTTTTTTTTCTACCAGTGTTGCATGTCTGTTCCATTAGACTTGAATATTGTTATGATTGGTCTCCTTTCTAACCCCCGCCCCCAATTCTGAATCCATTCCCCTACAAACCAGTCCTATGCCTTCCACCACTTCACTTTTACGGTCTGGTGTGATAGTGGAGGGGATAAGAAAATAAAACAAAACAAAACCCTCATCCCTAAAACATTCATATGTAATATTATTCAAGCCAAGTTAAAGGGGAATAAACTCAGAAAAATAAGGATGTCATTATCAAGAAAATGAGAAGTTACGTGTGATTTTATTTTTCTTCCTGTTATACCCACATGGTTATCGGCACCTCCAATTTATAGTAGTTTTAAGATTATTGTAGTGGAAACCTGGCTACAAAAATACAGATTTGCTTTCCATCATTGCAACATGGACTTCACCATGTGAAGATGCAATTTGTATTTTAAAATACATATTAAATTCTATTCCAGTCCCCAAAACTATGTTTCCCAGCTTTTCTCCATCTTGCCACATACAGATCCTCACTGCTTGAAGCAAACCTGATGTATAGAAATCAGAATTCTCTTAAACTCCAAGGTGATTCTTTCCTTTACAAGAGTATTCACCAAAATGTTCCTTAAAAATACCTAGTTTCTCCTCTGCATTTAAATGATAATGTGACATACAAAAATTCAGTCCACAAAGAAAGTTGAAGGAGTTCAACTATGCTTTTAAATGACACAAGGTCAATAACTTACATCTGAATAGGGATTTTGATTTTTTTAAAGCCTATAAGGCTTTAAAATCAATTGATTTTAATCAATCATCACCATCCAATTAAAGATTGCCTTCTGAAGATAAAAATAGGGTGCCAGGGTTAAAAATTCAAAGATAGTAAAAGACACAAGCTGTGCTTTCAAGAAGCTTATGTTCTAATAACAAAGGAAGTGAGGTAAATATTTAGAACACAGTGTGATAATGTCCTGTGTTGAGAACAAGACAAAAGGCCCAAAATGGAGTTGTTTATCTAAGTCCCAATCACCAAACCCAAACTTAATTATAGTTCCGGCTCTTTCAGCAATGGAATTTTCAACCAGTCTTTCTGGAATCAAATGATCAACACCAGTTAGGTAACCTGCCTGATAGACCCCTGCCATCCCCTAAAGGAAAGTAACTTTGCAATAACCAACACATGTTTTTTGCCTCGTGTAATTCCCTTGTTCCTCCTCCCTTCTGGCTATAAAAATCTTTCATTTTGTAAAACTCCTTGGAGCTCCCTTCTCTCTGCTAGACTGGATGCTGCCTGATTCAAATTCATTTTTGCTTAAATAAACTCTTAAAATTTTAATACATCTTAGTTTATCTTTTAATACCCATCATAAAGGTAGAGAGCAATACAAAGGAAACACAAAGGAGGTTACCTGTGGGCAGCAAGAGAACGCTGAATGGTGGAAAGGACACCCTTCTGGATGATACAAGCAAACAGTGAAATTTACTCACCTCAGTTCCCTTCACAGTTTTTTCCCCTTCCTGCAGTTTTGGCCCCTATTCCGTGGCCTCGTTCTGAAGCTGTAGTATAGGTTAGGTTCTAAATAACTTCATATGCAACATAGGATCCTAGGGTATCTGGGGTACCACCATCTCTACATCATTAGAGTAATAAATAACAAACTTGGTTTTCTGAATTGATTGATCATATTGATCTTCTCAACAGTTATGTGAATCACTTGAGTTTCCTTCTTGGCCCTCTAACAGAGCTTTAAAAATACCACTTGTTAACTGCCTATAGTAGCCAGCAAGAACAAACCTAGCTGAAACCTCGAGCTCAAATTCAAGTTTAAGAAAAGTCCATGCATGGGGCGCCTGGGTGGCGCAGTCGTTAAGCGTCGTGATCCTGGTGTTGTGGGATCGAGCCCCACATCAGGCTCCTCCACTATGAGCCTGCTTCTTCCTTTCCCACTCCCCCTGCTTCTGTTCCCTCTCTCGCTGGCTGTCTCTATCTCTTCAAATAAATAAAATAAATAAATAAATAAAATCTTTAAAAAGAAAAGAAAAGAAAAGTCCCTGCACATGCTCTACTCACGAACCCGCATGGCAAAGTAGCTAACCAGTGCTTAGGAGAATGGGCTTTGAAGTCACACAGACCTGCCTCCCTCTCTCATTTCCTACCAATACAGCTTTGGGCAAGTTGTTCTACCATTATCCTCAGTTTCTTCAACTATGAAATAAAGATTATAATATATAGTATATCTCATAGATTTTGTGAGAATGAAATTAGATCATTATATAAAGCTTTTGGCACAACACCTGATAAAAATAAAGTAGCTAGGAAATGATTATTACAGTTCTTTAAATTATTTATTCTAAAACGTGCACCAAGTTTATCTATTTTGAGAACACAACTACCCTAAAGAGTACTACTTGAGGGGCGCCTGGGTGGCTCAGTCAGTTAAGCGTCCACCTCTTAATTCCTACTCAGGTCATGATCTCAGGGTCATGAGATTGAACCCTGAGTTGGACACCATGCTGAGCATGGAGCTGGCTTAAGATTCTCTCACTCCTTCTCCCTCTGCCCCTTCCCCCAGCTCATCCTCCCCCCCCTTTCTCTCTCTCAAAAAAAAGGAATACTACTTCAGAAAATCTTGGGTAGAAAAAGAACCAAGTTTTTCTTTTTTTTAAAGATTTTATTTATTTATTTGACAGAGAGAGAGACAGCCAGTGAGAGAGGGAACACAAGCAAGGGGAGTGGGAGAGGAAGAAGCAGGCTCCCAGCAGAGCAGGGAGCCCGACGTGGGCCTCGATCCCAGGACCCTGGGATCATGCCCTGAGCCGAAGGCAGACGCCTAACGACTGAGCCACCCAGGCACCCCAAGAACCAAGATTCTTTAAAGGCATAAGGACTGTTCACTTCCAAATCCCACATAACTAGAATTAGTTGTCATTGTCTCCAGCATCTTCACATACTTTTTTCCCCTTCTCCTAATGAATCCTTCTTCTCCCTCTAGGACATTATGCCTGCTTGCATTTTCCCCTCCATGAAAAATCATCTTATATCCTTTGGGCTACCATTCTCCATTTGTATCCCCCATTTACAATCCCCTTTATCTGTCCTCTAGGACTCTGGGGGCTGGTCTCTAAAGATTAAATCCTGGGTATTGCCCTTTTCATTCTGGCTTCTAGTTAGGTTTGGACAGTAGGAGGCACCAGCAAGAAATAGAAGGAAAAAAGGAGAAAGACTCCAGGGCGGGTCTTCCTCTGCTCCCTCCCTGCTTTGTCATCAGGGTCTGGTAGTGGCAGTACCTCTCTCCACAGACCCTGCCCAGGGGTTCTCCTCCTTCCCCTTCAGCCTGAAGAAAGGTAGTGGCTTCTTGCTCTCATTAATTCCCAGTGGCCTCAACACCCCTTGCTGATTTCCTTACTCTTGTTCAGTAAATAATATTCCTTAGAATCCCATGCCTGTTGGTTTCTGCAGGGAAGCTGGCTAATTGTCTTTCACTTTCATTCAATCTTTTTGCCCATTCAGCTATTAATTTAACCATCTATTCAAATTAAAACATACCAGTCACTATGCTGGGACATTGAGGTGCAAATAAGAAGGGGAACTGAAAGGACTGTAACATGGCCCAGGCTGCACCACACTCTGGAACTACTGAATACCCAAAGAGACTACCAGCCTTCCTGTCTGCATGAGGGTTTCTGGATCAGCTGCCTTGGTGGAGTTACAAGGGAATATGCAGAGAGACTGTAGAGAATGGGATTAGAACTCACACTTAGAGGCGACACCTACATATTCTACCCTCTCTCCCCCAGCACACATACACTCACACACACGCATATAGATAAACACTAAATCTAATGGAAGGGTTCCTGGAAAAGGCAGAGAACTTTTCCTGACCTGAGTATACTGTTTCCATGACCCAAAAATTTTGTTGCGTTTAAGATAGAAGACATTTATTTGTCACATTTAAGACAGTTGTCAGATATCCATTAGCAGCAATGGAACCAAAACAGAATTTTCAAAGTAGGTGGTGATAATGACAAAGATGGCCTGGAATGAGCAATAGCCAGAAGTCACACATACACTAAGAAAAAACAAAGGCATCATTACTACAGACACTGCACCAAATCACAGAATCCAAGTCCCAAAGAGAATAGTCTTACAGAAGGTCACAAGTATGGTTAGAATGAACCCACTTCTCATTGTCCCTACCTTTTTAGGATTGATGATTATAAACACAGTTACATTTTTAACAAAAATCAGAGTCATAAGTAAGGTATGATAGAATTTCAGGAAATCAACTACATCTGAAGTATTTTGAAAACGTAAAGCTTTGCTGGGCCCTCAAAATCACTGTATAGGCAGTCACTTTCTCCACCTATGCATACGGCCAGCCCTGCTTCTGGTCCTGCTGACTGGGAAGAGCTCAGCTGTGATTTTGTACACACTTTTCCTCATATCTGAATGCCCTCAGGTAAGGGTGGATTAACTTGCCCTTGGCATTCTTGGTGTGAGGCATCATCTGTCATGCCGTATGTCTTTTTAAAATTTTCTTGGCTTGAACCTTTCCATTTTGTTATCACTAGTAAGACTGCAGGCAGTTCCAACTGTGAGCCATTTGAGTTCTCAGGTGCATGTTTGAGGGGATGAAGACCTGTGCCAGGAATATAGGTTAATGCCAGTGCCAAACACAAATCCTCCTCTATCAGATTCTGGAGAAATCCTGGAAATGACTGTAAGAATAACTCACAGCGGTCACATGGTGTTCTTTCTCAGAGAAGAGATGCAATGGGTCTATCCACATCATTCTTAGAGAAAGGTGTTTCGTCTGAACTGAATTTTTGTTAGATGTCGCAGCTGGTGAGTAAAATCACATCCTTAACCTGGTCAGCCCCCATTTGAACTGGATGCTGTGGCAGTTGACCAGGTGCCCACCGTCAGAACTGAAGCATTATTTCCCCAGGTCCTAAGTGCCGGGAGTATTAGTGTGGACAGCTCTCAGCCCAGTCTGTCCTTTTCCATAATTAGCTTTTGGCTGAAGAGAGCAGCTTTGTCCAAGATCGTACTGGCTTCCCAGGGGACAGTTCTCCTTTACTATCTGGAGGTAAGAGTAAAACACTGAAGGGGATAAAAACTGGGCACCTTTGCCCTAATTTCAGATAACTCTTCAGGGGCCAATGCCAGACTGCACAGAATCTGCTTAGTCTTCTGTTGCTATTGCACTGCAGCCCAACTTCTCCTTCTGGCCAACCTTGCATCCTTCATTCGTCCCTCCCACAAGTGTTGCTCCTGAGAGCACTCTCCAGGGGACTGTAACTGTGTCAATCTCTGTCTCAGAGTGGGTTTCCCAAGGAACCTAACTGGCAGCACCCATCATTCCAGACACTCCTAAAATGCTAAGGCATATTCTGCATCATATTTGCAAAACATTCTTCTGTCCTTTGTTTTGTTGGAGCCTTAGTACCATCTCCAGAATCAGAGAGAACTAGATTTTCGTGACTTTATGCTGGCCCCATAACCAATTCACTAGCTATCCAACTTGCCAATGTCCCTAACTTTTCTGGATGAAATGAGCAGCTCTCTTGTAATTCTCCAACCCCTCCTTCTGCACTGTCACCTACTTCTCCATTTGTATATAGCTTTCTGCTCCAAAGAGCTCCTAAAATATTGCTTTGGGTTGTATCTTCTTTGCCCTCTTACTTCATTAATAATGACAATAAGAATGGAAAATATTTTAAAATATATACAATAATACCTGTCAGATATTCCAAATTATTCCTCAATAAAATAAAATAAAAAAGAATGCAAAACAGTTAACTATTTAGATGCAATAAGTGAGATTCTAGAAGACTGAACCTGATTCTCCCACATGCAGTACCTGGGAGATGAAAAATAGCATAGGACAGGGAAAATGTCATTGGTATTGCTATGTCACTCATAAGGAGAATAAGGAAAGAAGCTCTAGGTCTCTGTGTGCCTGTGACACGACTTACATGCATTATTTTCCCAGCCCTCAGAAGCCCAGGGAAGAAGAGAGATGCCAGGAATGGAAAAATAAATTAGTGAGTAAATGAATGGAGTGCTACAAAGCGTTCTAGCCTATTATCCTAATGGATGGCCCTTCTACCCCTCCCTTTAAGAAACAGGTAAATGAGGAAGAGGTCTTCTTTCCTAAAATAATATATGATCCTTTTTTTCCTATTAAAATTCCCCATATGAAAGGTTCCCATTAGGAACCCAAAGTGAAAAATTAGGAAAATTCAGTAAATTGTTCAAGGTCACCTAGTAGAGAGATATCCAGGCACCAGCTCCTAACGGGACCTGGACTTGCCTCCTCAGATGCTCTGTGTAGACAATCTGGACTCTTCAGTATGCAGGGAGGCTCTGTTCTGCAGAAGGTGGGTAAACGGAATTCTCATTTTAATTTAGATAACCTTTTGATAAATATTTGTTTCTACTAACTCTTTAAAGAGTGTCTTATAAGGCTGATTTATGTTCTCTTTTGCTTGCCCTACCTCTCTCTGTATCCAGTATTTTATTCATTTATCAGAATAGTCATCAAAATAATGCAGAAGATTATTTTTTAACTAAAAAAAATTTTTAAATAACTACAGACATCTTTATTGTCTATTTTTAAGTTTAATTAAAACATTTTATGTAGGCAAGAGATTAAAACGGATCAAAAATCAAAGACACAAATAAAAGTACAGTGAATAGTCTCCATGTGAACTCATGTGCCAAAAACTAGTTCCCTCCACCACAAAAGCCTATGATCTCAGGCCCTTGGGCATCCTTCCAGTGACAGGTCATGCAAATTTAAGTTAGTTATATAAAAAAAATGTATAAATAAACATCTTCCATTTGCTATCTTGTTATATAGAGATAGCTGACTATAGTATTTTTCCGATACTTCTGCACCTTCCTTTCTTCAATTAAGAAGGTATTTTAGAGATCATTTCCACCAGTACAGAGACTTTTTATTTTATTTTTTTTATTTTTACAGTTTTTTTTTTTTTTTTTTTTTTTTTTTTTTTTTTTTTTTTTTTTTTAGTGCTACACACTATTTCCTTTATAGGTCTACGATGATTATTTGTTTTCTCTTTGATGCACATTAAAATTGTTACAAATTTTTGCTATTAGAGGCAAACTGCAATTAATAACAAGTGCCCACAGGATATAGCCCGAGCAATGGAATTGCTTCCTCAAAAAGTAAGTGTATTTGTAATTTTGACAGCTAATGCCAAATTCTTCTTCATACAGGTTGTAGCAATTTATGCTCACAAGCAATGAGAATTCCCCCATACTTTCACAGTGCAGCATGTCATGACTTTTTTTTCTCTCTTTTTTTTTTTTTTTTTTTTTGTTTTGTTACATCGTTGCTAATCTAATAGACTGAGCATGGTATCTCAAAGCTGTTATAGTTGCATTTCTCTATTATGAGCTATGTTTATCATTATTTAATACATTAAAAGCCACTTACATTTCTTTTTGTAGAATATATAGTTTGTCCACTTTTCTATTGGTCTTTCACTTACTTACTGAGAATGTTTTTCATACAATAGGGAAATTAGCCTTTTGTAATTTGAGTACTGTGTTGTGTTTTTTTCTCATCTGATTTTGCCTATGGTGTTTTTCATCACACCTTTTTTTTTTTTCCTTCTAATTTTCCTATCTTCAACTTTATTGGTGCTCTGTGGGGTTTAGGGTTTTATATCAAGTTAAGAATTTCTCTGTAGTTAAAAAGCATTCATCCATGCTTTCTTCTTTTATCCTTAAAATAGTTGTCAGTGCCTTTCTGAAGGAACTATCTCATTCATAAGTATTCTGATTCATTTGCTAATTGTTTCAAAGAATCTGCATGGACTGGATTCAGGCCAAACACCTCTTGGAAGATATTTTTAAAGCTCAATAAAAACACATTTACAGAAATAAAAGGTTAAGTGGTTTCAAGAAAAAAGTTTACATGGCTAGTAGGGCACAGAACAAAATTTATAAGATCCTTAAACAAAAGAGAAAACCACAACTTGGGTGGTCAGATCCCAAAACATCTCAAGTGGAGAAAGCACTAGTGATAGGAAGAAAAATATAAGGCTGTCCGACTTTACTATTGCTCATAGGAATTTGGAATTAGTCGCTGTGAAGAGGTGGCATAAACTGAAAATTGCAAGACTCAAAAAGCTCCAAAATGAAGATTTCATGTGCAGCTGATCTGAGGTGTTCTTGAGTTGTCACATTCAGCAAATCTGATGTCTGGGAACAAACAGACAAACAATTTTCTGATTTCCTTCTCTGGACATAGTGCCTCAAAGTGGAGGATCTATGAAATCAAACAATAAGGATATTCACATGTCTTTACCTTTTTAAGAGGTAAAAGAACAAGAACCTACCAGCCCAGTAATTCCTCAATAATATTCATATATTTTTCTTTTCAACGGCAGTGAATTGGGAAAAATCTTTAGATATCAGTTGTGGGTTTTATTAACTATCAGTGGATAATAGCTAATTTGCAGTGTTTATTGAAGGTTTATTATATGCCAAGCTCTATGAAAAATGTTCTACATGCTTCATGTACCATCACAGAGGTTTTAAGAGCAATAAGAAGGGTTCAGAGTATTATTGCATCCTATTTTACTTTATTTTACTTTTAACTTCAAGTATGTTTATTGTTAGTATCTGGCTGGTAACAGAATAGTATCTATTATAGTCCTATTTTTGTGAGAAAAAATATATGCATACAATATATGGGAAAAATACTAGAATGGTGGAATTTTATATTAGCTTATTTTTTCTCTGATAAACTAAGGGAACTGTTTTTTCTTCAGTAATCATTTTTATGCCATTAGACTTCTTATTAAATGAAAAGAAAGATGCTTTCATTGCTTTGTTATTAAAAATAAATGCTTCTAGAAGAAAAAAGTGAAAGTCGGATATAATTATTTGGTATATAAAGTTATTCCATGATATATTGTCTTGTAATAAAATGATGTCATTAAAGAACAAAAATACCCACATATGCACAGAAAGAGAATGTATATACACATAAACAAATAAAAACAACAGTCCTCATGTCTAAATGACGGAATAAGACATGTTAATTTCTTCTCCTTAACTTCATTGTCTAATTTCTCAACAAGAATGTTAATTACTTTCTAGAAAAAACAAATCTGAAATCCAGCTCCTGTACATTTTACAGCTATACTGAATAGCGTCTGGACAGTGCTAACATAAAATTGGACTATCCCATGATCTAATGTTCAGGGGGAAAAAATCATGACCTAAATTGAATTCAAGTATAATAGACATATAGGCATAGGAAGAAATACAACCAAATATTCATAGAAGCCACCTGTGGATACTGGGTCTTCAAGCAGTTTTTATTACTTTTTCCTTTCTGTATTTCCCAAATTTACTAAAATAAATATACTTTGCAATCTGAAAAAAAAAATTAGTGTACCGCCAAGTAAAAAATAATATGTTTTCAAACCGGGAGTTATTCTTATAGTTGGCATGTTTCATGTAAACACTAAACAAAGCTAGAATAATGTGTCAATTGACTTCACACACTGCACACTCTGCTTTGTAATAATCCTACAGAAAATGATATCAAATACATCACTTGACTTAGAGTAGGGATGTCAATATATTTTCCCCAATTAGATATTTGACGACTGCTTTTGCTTAAGAGCTCCTCCCTAAATAAATATGAACACACCACAATCTCTAAGATAAAAACAGGGGTGAATCTGCCCTCCACGTGGGGCAGAGTCTTCGAAGAGCAGACTTTTGTTCCACCTTCACCTATCAGCCCATTTGGAAAGAGCTCCCAGTGGAGCAGGAAGTGCAGCTCAGCCATCTTTTCTCAGCTGTTCACTCCCATCTTTCCATCTTCCAATGATCCAGGTATTACCTTTTCAAAGATTTCAAATACACCACGGCAAGGATACACATCAGTAACAGAGAAGTGTCCATTAGGTAACACTTCAAAATAGATCAAATGGAACAGGATCTATAAAAACGGAATCACAAGGCACATGTCCCAGCGGGAGAGGGTGACTTCTAAGCTGTGTCGGGGAACCTTCTCACAGTGGCCATGAGGTGAGGCATTTAGGTGAAGATTCCCACGCAGCCTTTATCTAACTCTCACTAATTGGATGATCTCAGGCAAATGACTCAGAACCCTGGAACTGGTTTCCTCATGACTTTGAAAGCAGGCTCACATCTACTTCTAGGGCACCGTGAGGGAACTTGGACAGGCGGAACGTGTGTTACCTGCAGAGGCTGTCCCATAGCAAGTACCCAAAGGAGCTAGTCCCCAATTCGTCGACACAGTGTTCCGGCTGCAGGTTAACAGCCGTGAAAGGGCAGCCCGACCCCCGCTCTCCACCAGCTAAAATTCTACTGGTCTTTACTACACGGGTTTTGCTCTACAACCGATAATTAGTAGTTCTTATCCTAAGAAATCTAGATCAAAAATATTCTTTGGTTAATCTAAGAACCTTCAGAAAAAGATCATAATAGGATCATATCGTAAGGCAGTTTTCACTTGATAAAACTATGATTGTACAGTCATTTCTCAGAGACTCTTGAGATTATTTCTTCGTTACACCGTTAAAGTGCACCCCGAGGCCGCCTTTAGTTTCCAGGGGGCTCAAGGCCCACCTTGGCCCGCACGCTCGTCCTCAGTAAGGTTTGGCCCCCCTTTTGCTAACTCCGATACATACAGGGGACACACAATCCAACATTAGGTTAGAAAATCTGAGCACCCGGAGCGTGAGAATGCCAGGACTCCACAGCGCCCGACCGGAGGGGTCCTTGCGCCCGGACCCTCTGCAGCGGGCCAGGGCCGCCCTGCACACCGGACCAAGGGCTCCGACCCACTTCCGCAGCTGCGACTCAAGATGGCAGCGCTCGGGGCCACGAGGCCTCTGCTCTGTGTGGAACGACGGGGACTGGAGCACCTGGAGCGGCCTGAGGGCGCCTGGAAGCAGGTAGGAGCTGGTGCCCGTGAGCCCTGCGGCTGGGGCAGGAGGGAACTGAGGCCGTGAGACGCAAGGCTGGGAGCCCACTCGGCCTCCCCAGCTTTTAAGACCTGCGCCTGAGGAATGAGCCCCCAAACCTCTAGCTCCGCAAACCCGGGACGGCGCCTGAGACCCCAGGCCTCTCCCCGAGACCCCAACCCCGGGGGACTCACCAGGCGGCGGTGGGTGGTATCTGCTGGCAGAGCAGTGACTGAGGGCTCCTGCAGGGCTCACAGGTCCAGAGTCCTTGCGCTGTTCCTGCTCCAGGGCCGCGTCATGGCGGGGCTTCCCACGCGGCTCGGCTGGAGTTGCCCAGTTTTACTTGTGAGAATTGTGCCTGCGAGCCGGTTTCTGTCTGGGTCCCAGTTTGAAACGGGGTCCTGTGTTTTACTGCTGAGACTTTGGTTTTGCTTCTGTGGCCCCAGTTTGCTACTGGGCCCCGGTTTTGCGTCTGGGCCGGGGTTTTACTCCTGAGGTTCTGGTTTAACGTTTGGGACCTTGGTTTTTCCTCCTGACGCGGTTTGTGTCTGGGCTTCGGTTTTACATCCGGATCGCGGGTTTTACGTCCAGGGCTGAGGTTTGCTTTGCGCCGCCGTTAATTGATTCCCATTTTAAAGATTAGAGACTAATGTTAAAAAGAAAAAAATAAATAAATAAAAGACTAAACCTGTCCTGAAATCAGGTAAGGAGGCACAAACTGAAGGCTTTCAGGGAACAAACACTGAACTTTGAGTAATAATATGGCTCAAGTTTGCTATTCCCCACCCGTATGATTTTAGATAATTAACATAATACCACGAAGAATTAACTGCCTACTCTATTGCACTCCTTTTTAGCATGATTGTGAAAATATAAAGAAACACTTATTAAATGCGAGAACATAATGCGAACAAAAAAGAAGTCAGTACAAATAATGTGTTTTTCAAATAAGTCTCATGCTATGAGAAAGGCTGCTTAAGTTTGCAAATTCAAGGCCATGGGACCTTACAGAAGAAAATGCACCAGAACAAAATCTTCCAAACTACTAATATTTACTTGTTTTTTATCTTTAACTTCTTGGTAAAACTGTAATCTTGGCCAAGAATGACGTGGACCTCTTGTAATTCCTGATCTGAAAGTGGGTCCTGGATCAGCAGATCTAGGCATTTACTCTCTTTTCTCTCTTTCAGTTTGTTATGTCATGAATTGGCTTTTGTCACTGGTTTCTGGCAGGGAGACTCTAAATCCTTGGAATTTCTGGAGTGATAAAAGCGTTTTTGTTATTCCTGAGCCCCTTAGATCACACCTGAGTTTATGCGAAGTGATGAGATTATTCAGGATGGGCTGGTCACCAGGAAGACCAAACATTTCATTACAAGGCTGGGGCTTTAAGCCAGTCTGACCTCTGGAGAGGGTAGGGAGCATGGAGAATAGATCGAGAAGCCTCTCTGACTGAAAGCTAAAGACAAGAAAGGTGTCTCCTGACTCACCTGTCCATTCACAGAAACCCAGGTAAAGGAGATAGTACCATGTCTTTTATCCTACCAAGCATGTTTGCTCTTGCTTTTTGGTACCTACTGACCTAATCACAGATTTAGCTCAAGTCCCTGCTTTATGTGCTCCAAACCTAAGCATATATATCCTATATATTACTCTACTCTCTTTTCAAGGACCTGAGTACTTTATGGAAGTCCTACTGGATAGAGAACAATATTTGGGCTATTTTAGGACTTAAGTGTTGGCGGAATGTCTTCATTAGAAGTAATCCCTCCATTGCTGCTGACTCCAGCAACCTCTCAGAATGCAATACGGCTGAGTGGAGGGATGGAGAAGAGGTAGGGTGAGAGAGGAAAAGATAGTAGTTTGTCTCCTATATTTACATAATGACTTATCTGTGTATCTTGTAAAAGCTCCACAGAAGGAACAATTGCCTGGCATTGGCTTCACTACTCCTCTGTGGCCCATCACTTTTGAATCAATATCCCTGATCCTCAATTTCTGGGCTTTACTCTCAGGCTTCCACTACCTACCATAGAGCCCAAGATATGCCAACTGAGTGGGAGGACCTCTCTGCACTGCCTTTGCTCAGTCTCTTGTGTATCCTGCTGTTACATCCCTGTACTAATGCTGATAGGATGCCTGGGTCCCATAAGGCTCAAGCTGGATTGATTCCCATTTACCCAGCCTCTCTGATGGAGAAGGAGATGGGAGTGTAATGTGGGCCTTATTCTCATGTTATTTTCCAGGTCCTAACATACATCTTATAATAATAACATTTGGAAAAGTATGCTTTTGCCTACTTAAAATATTGCCATTTTTGGACCTCTGTATTTTTATTAAGATGGAAAAGCTCCATCAGACAGGTATTTAGACAAATGTTTATTCCCCCTTCCATACTCGGCAAATGGAAAAGGATGCTTAAACCCTTCAGCAGCCATCCATCAATTGGTTAGGCTAATTACAGAGAAGTTTTCACGTTGTTGTCTTATCTCCTTCCCCATAAACTGAAGTGTCTCATGTAGTTACATTTCGGTGCCCCATCAAAGGGCTTGGAGGCAAGTGTTTCTACACTCTTGTGATATGGAAAACCATCTGTGGTTTGTACCTGTGATAGATTTCCAGGTTAAGAGGATGATGGAGAACATTTAGCTGCTCACCTATCAAGGAAATAAGACTTGAAAGTAAGGAAAAGGGAGTTAATTTTAAATCAAGGTTATTTTTATTGGTATTCTAATTTTCTTCCCCACAAAAATTAGGTTTGCCCATTTTCATTTGTTAAAGCCGAGATCTACACACTGTTTTAAATTTCCAGAGCCAAAGATGATAGATATGGCTCCTGACATCAGCTATCATTCTGTTCAGGAGTTATTTAAGTAAATAAAATTTTTTCTAGTAAACAATTATTTTTAAGCACAAAAATTTATAATATTCATATTAGCAATGGCATTCACAAAACTCCAAATTGGGACTTCTTATAATCAAGATTTTACCCCTCTGTTATTGTCTGTTCAGTTATCCCTCCAAATACTCATTTGCACTTACTATTTTTGGAAAATACAGTTTAAGGATCATACAACTCTAAAAACTCCTACCTTCAATATTCTTATCCTTTCATTTTATTCTTCTGACAGACTAAACTGGTTTCTACCTCATGGATTTCTGTTTGCTATTTTCTCTGCTTTCCTACATCTTCATAGGAATGGCCTTGGATTTTAGTTAATATATCACCTTTTTTGGGTAGCCATCCCTGTCTAAGCAAACTAATGTTATCGCTTACCATGTCATTCTCAACTGCAATGTCCATTTTTATTTTATTTATACAATGAATCTGATATTTAAATGATAGGACTTTGCTATCTAAAATGATATGATTTTAAGCAAGATTTTCATTGGACTCATTGGCCATTCATTATGTGAAATCCAGTGCGATGAAGATTTAGGGTTCCTGCACCTCTCAAAAAATAACGCAGTTATCTATAGTGGAAGTTTCTTCTGAGATCCAGTTACTCATATCCCATGCTATGCCTTCCATCTGCATGTGTTAGAGCTACCACATTGCTACATGTATGAGAAATTCTCCCGTAGGGAAATGTTGCAGTGCTGGCAAGCTTCAAAAGAGAGCCATGTTTGTGGGATAGATAGTATGCACTGTGTCAGAATTCCCTCTCCAGACTGGCTCTAATAAACTCATTATATTCAGATCAAAATGACTGACCAGCTGTTCCCCTTCCCTGAAGTATTTGTATTTTAAAAGGTGAGAAAAGCCTAAAACTGAGATAATAAGTTTCTATTTGTTGAACTCAGACATAGTGAAATACTGAAATATGAAAAAAAAAAGTGCAAGGAAATATGAAAGGGCTATATTATCACTGTTGGGAATCATTCAAACTGGCAAGAGGGACCGCAGAATCTGCTCTCTAAAATTCAAATCATTTGCAGGGCTCTCTAGGGAGTCAATCGGTCCCTAAATTCTGCCTTAGTTTTCATATTTGGCAGGACCTTAGGTTCATTAAAATCTCAGGAGTCACTACAGAGCCTCAAGTGTAGTGGCCTCATTTGGGGCCAGTTCTGTCATCATGTTAGGCACAGGCTGACTCCCAGCACGGGTCACAGCTGGCCTAGGAGAGTTAATTATCCTCAGGATGTAACCACAAAGCCATAAGCCTGTCACTCAGGCCTTTGCTCCTGCTTGCCAGTAACTTTGGATTATCAAGAAAGGCAAAGAGGAGTTCCCATTATTGATGTGATGAAATACATTTCTTCTTCAACATAATGAGAGACTAACTCAGGAAAGTGTAAGATGAAAACAATTGTATCATTCATTCAAATATAACAAATCTCTGTTGAATCCTTACTCTGTGCCAGGGACTATTTTAGAAATATGTAGAGACAGTAGTTATCAACATAGACCAGGTTTCTGCTTTCACGAATTTTATATTGCAGTGACCAGAAATAGGTACCAAAATAAAAAAAGAAACCTAACATGAATAAATCTAATCAGTATGAATAAAATTAAACAGTATTATGTTGTGAAGACTAGTATTGCAAAAGACAGCGTTAGATTGCTTAATTTATTGTGGTCATCCAAGAAGGTCACATTTAAGCTGAGAGTCCATCCCTATAACGACATGGAAAGAGTTTTAGGTAGAGAAAATATCAACTAGAAATCCATGAGAGAGATACAGGTTGGTTTATTTGAGGAATGACAACAACAAAAAGACCAGGAAGATTTCTCCTTCCAGGAAGCTGGAATAGACATACTTTTTACTTTTATTCCTGCCAAGTATGACTAATAACCATGGACATTTTAAATACGGTGAACATAAGATGGTTCTGAAATGTAGAGAGGATAAGATAGATTAAGGAACTCAGGACTTGAGTAACAATAGAATGGTGAGTTGCCTCAATTTTCTATTTCTGCCTCATGCATTCTAGACTTGGGGCTGAAGAAACTAACAAATCATAAATACCAACACATGCAGACACACACAGAAATGTCCCAACAAAAGCTTGCTCTCTTTAGCCAAAGGACCGAAAAACGGGAAACCTAGCAAGAGAGGAAACTTTTAGATAGTAAGTGCGCTACTCCAGCCAAATACCACAGAAACAAATCACCCAGAACTATTGTTGGATCTCCAACCAGGTCAGCAAAGCCTGAGTGGGAAACCTCCATTTCCAAACTCATGAGACTGTAACAAGGAACCCTAAAACTCCTACTGGGGTGGTGTCAGAGAAGATCAAGTAAGGAGCTTGGACTTTTATGTCCTTTGGCTGGCTAGTAATGAGCACCCCTGACAGTGGTATCACTTGAGACCACATGAAGAGTCTGGACTTTCACCTCCACTCGACATTAATAATACACCCCTCATTTCAGGATGAGATGAGGCCAAAGGAGGCCTAGCAGAGAGTGAAGACACTGACCATCACTGAGCAATAAACAAGGCCACACCCACCTCTATATGCATTATCTGTGAAGAGCACATGGGCACTGGACTCCCATCCTCCCCAGCAGTCAATAATGAAGAGAACCTTCCCTCAGTTGTTAATGTAGGCTGAGTGGGACTTTATCTCCACCTGGGAGTAAGAAGGCAGTACTTGCTGGAATGGTGTTGCCAAAAAAAAAAAAAAAAAAGCCAGCTAAAGCAAAACGGTTTAAATAGGAAGGCTGAATAGTCTCAACATAATACAAAGAAGATCTGAGTTTTAATCAAAACTCACTAGTCATACCAAAATGAGGAAGATCTCACATCGAATGAAGAATACTCTGGAATCATATTAGAATGATCTGACAAAGATTTTAAAGCAACCATTACAAAAATTCTTCAACAAGGAAAAACATACTTGAAGCAAATGAAAACAGAAAATCTCAACGAAGATCTAACATTTATGTCATCAGAGTTCTGGAAGTAGAGGAGAAATATGGCATGACTGAAAAAGTATTTGAAGAAATAATGGCTGAAATTTTCACAGATTTGGCAAGGGACACAAATTTATAGATTGAAGCTCAGTGAACCCTAGAGGTTAATCCCAAAGAAATCCATGCCAAGACATAAGACACATCATAAGTAAACTTCTGAAATTGGTTAAAGTAACTATCATAACAATGTCCAATGTGGTTTTACATGTATGTAGAGAAAATACTTAAATATTATACTCCTGTAATAGTATAAAGTGTAAAGGAACATAAAGGAGCTAAGCTTTATCTACTTCACTCAAATTTGTAAAATGATGACACCAGTACTAAAAGGAAAAGAAAAAAGAAAAAAAAAAAAAACACCATCTAGTGAAATTATCTTCCAAAAGTGAAAGAGTAATAAAGACTTTCTCAAACAAAAACTAAAGGGATTTATCACCAGTAGATCTGCCTTGCAGGAAATATTAAAAGAATTCTTCAAAGAGAACAAAAGTATACAGGTCAGAAATTCAAATCTATATAAAGACCAGTTTCCTTGCATGTCATACACTTTTTTTATGAAAACTGGACACTTTACATAATATATTGTAGCAATTATAGATTTCCGTTCCCCATTTCCAGAATTCTTGTTGTTGCTGCTTTTTGGTTTGTTTGTTTAATGATTTGTCTGGACTCATTCTGTAGATCCTACTTATCCCAGTCTTCAGTCACCAAATTGTCTTTTTTTACTCATTTTCATTTTTAAGTTGGGCTCCCTAGATATAACTCATGGATAAACATAGTTTTGTAGTCAGCTAATGATTGGTCAGGGGTTGTGCTCAAACACATTGAACAAATAAGACTTCGGTCCTTTGCCTAGAGAGCTGAGTTTTATTTGGAACTCATTCAGTGTTCAAGCACTTTAGAAATCTTCCCCAGCTTTTACTTTCTGCAGGGCCTTGTGGTGTCTCATCTACACATGCATAAGCCCTTGCATTCAGCAAGCAACTTATAAATAGCAAGGGCCATCTTTTATCTCTTCTGAGATTTTGCAGGCTTGCACATGTGTGAGCTTTCCAGATTGCCAGAAATATATGAGTGTTTTTCAAGGCCTTGGATGGCTTTCATTTCCTAGCACTCCATATTAAAATTCTGGCCATTCTGTCATTGTGTTGCTGGCCCCAACCTCAGGCTACATGCAAGGACATTGGTCTTCTCCATTTATTTGACAATGAGATTAATTTTGTTTTCAACAATGCCTCTGGGTGTGGGGTTCTTCTTTCTGTTCCATTTCCCATTAGCCTCTTTTAGCAGGGAAGCTGCTGGTTTTCACAGCTTTCCCTGCCATACTTGAATTTCTATGTTGATGGAGTTAATAGAAGGAAGCAATCTCAGGCTAAAACTCCAGAGACTCCTACTGTTCTTAAATAAACATCTCTCAATTTGTAGTATGCCTTTAGTTGATTTCTAAAATATGGTGGATTTCTAAATAAAGTTTTTCTATTTTTACCATTGCTTATTTGGGTAAGGATTTTTCAAGTTTTTCACTTCCTCATGACTGAAGTCTTCCCTTGAACTCATTTTTTTGTAGGATTAATGTTATTTCTATTTTAAATCTTTGATAAAATTCAAGGTGAAGTTAATTGGGCCTGGATTATTCTTTGTGGAAGATTTTAAATTATAGATTCCATTATTTTAGTGCTTATGAGAGTATTTATACTTTCTGAATATCTTTTGATTTACTGTGTTTTTCTAAGTATTATTCTGAATTTTGAAATTTGTCTTTTTAAAAAAAGATTTATTTATTTATTTATTTGAGAATGAGCATGCAGTGGGCGGTGGGAGGGGCGCAGAGGGAGAGAATCTCAAGTAGACTCCTCACTAAGTCCAGCCCATAAGCCCATCAAATCATGACCTGAGCCTAAACCCTAAGAGTCAGTGGCTTAACTGACTGAGCGACCCAGGTGCTCCTGAAATTTGTTTAAAAATACTTATCATATCTTCTTATGATCTTTGTGATTTCTGTAGGATCTATAGTTTTAAGTTTTGAGTTACAACTCTGACATTGGTTATTTGTGCATTTTCTCTTTTTTTCTTAATGTATTTCACTGGAATGTTTTTTTAAAATTTTATTTTTAAAGAATTAACTTTTATTTTTGTTGATGCTCTCTATTTCAGATCTGTTTTTTCATTTTATTAATTGCTATTCTATCTTTAATATTTGCTTCATTCTTTATTTTCTCAGTTTAACTAATTTTCTAAGATGGATGCTTCAATTATTAGATTTTAGGTACTTTTTTCCCTTTCAAATATAGTAACTGAAAGCTATAAATTTCTTCTAATCGTGGCTTATAATGCAACTCACAAATTTTGATATGTCCATTTTTTATTGTTATTCAATTGAAGATACTTTCTAAATACCGTGGTGACTTTGTCTTTGATTTTGGATTACTTAGAAGTATATTACTAAACTTTCATTACATGAAGACTTATTTATTTATTTTAACCATCTATTTTTAAATTAATTTCTAGCTTAATTTAGCTGTGGTCAGAGGAATAAATTTAGTCTGATTTTAATCCTTTGAATTTTGTTGAGACTCACTTTGCCACCTAGTATATAGTTAATTTTGATTAATTTTTCCCCAGTGTTTCTAAAAATAATCTTTTATTATGCAGTTTTTGTATTTTATACATGTTCATTAGGTGAACTTTGTTAATATTCTTTTCAAATTTCTATTCTATTTTTCATCATTTGTTCTTTCAATTACTATGATTTGGTATGTTAAAACTCTATATGAATATACACACACATACACACATACACATAATCATTATGAAAGATCTTTTTCTCTAGTAATGTTTTTTAAACTTACTTCATCTATAGCACTATAGGTATAACAGTTCTCTCTTTTAGTATATCCATGCCATAATTTTCCACTTTTAATATTAATATTTTCATATTTACATTTTAATATGTATTTTTGTAAAATGGCAACATTTAATGAGCCCTTTTTTTGGTTCAGTTTGAAAATCTTTGTCTCATATGAGGTATTTATTCCATTTAGAGTTAATGCATTCTTTTTTTTTTTTTTTTTAAGATTTTATTTATTTAACAGAGAGAGACAGCCAGCCAGAGAGGGAACACAAGCAGGGGGAGTGGGAGAGGAAGAAGCAGGCTCCCAGTGGAAGAGCCTGATGTGGGGCTCGATCCCAGAACTCTGGGATCACGCCCTGAGCCGAAGGCAGACGCTTAACGACTGCGCCACCCAGGCGCCCCATAGAGTTCATGCATTCTTAACATATGTTTTAGTTGGTTGTAGAACTCTAGTTTAAGAGGTTTTGTGTTTGTTTTAATACTTTTATGACATGACTCCATCTTTCTTCCTAGCTTCCTTGTTCTGTAGACATTTATTTTTAGTCTTAGTGTTTATTGTTGCTCTTTTCGAGAAAATATGCCCTTTCTTTCCACCCTTCCTGCTTTTAAGATTCTTTTTGTTTGTTTTCAAGCCATTTTACTGTGATGTATCTAAGTAAGATTTTGTTTTATTAATCCAGTTTAGTTTTTGTTGCATTTTTAGAATATGTACATTGATGTTTTTCATCAATTTGGAAAATTCTCAGCCATGATCTCTTTAAACTTCTTTTCCCCCTTGTCTCCTGTGGATCTCAAATTATACTTCCATTAGAACTTTTTTGCTGAATTCTCTATGGCTTCAATCTCTTTCACATTTTTATGAAAACATTCTATGTTGTTTTTGTTTCTGAATATTTTTTTTAATCTATTCTAGTTCTGTAGTTTCTTTTCCATCCATAGAATACTTAATTAATTTTCATTTCTTTTAATTAAAATGTACATTTATTTTTCATAGTTTCTTCTTGTCTAAGTTCTTCATCTTTCCTTTTATTTCTTTGAACCTACTGTATTTAACCATTTTAAAGTTTATGTGTAATAACTCCATTGTGTTGATCATTGGCTTTTTCATTGTACATGGTTGCTCTTATTTTTCAGTCACATTTTCTTGCATTTTTTTTTTATACCTGGTTATTTTCCATTGAGTGCTCGATGTTATGCCTATAAAATTTAGAGATTGTTGAAACCATGGATTATGTTTCCTTCTTACATGGAGTGTTATATTTACTTCTGGCAGGTCGTGGTAGAACTAACAATCCTACAGCACCTTAATCTAACTGGGCATTAAGATGATTTAAAGCTGAACTCTAATATCCCCAATGGCTATTCTGTTCACTTCCTATTCCTAAATTGAAGCACTTAGGAATTCAACTGAAAGTTTCGGTGGGCTTAATTTACCAAGGACTCTATTGGTAGGCTTTGAATTCCAATTATCCTAAGCTCCCTGAGTCCACCATAAGCAATTTTCAAGATTTTAGCCTCTTAGCCTTCTAGTTCCTCTTCTAGAAGTGGCAGATACACTATGAAGAAAAGCAACCTCAAATACCAATCTCAATTCTGGGTTTCTTTCTTCATTCAGTTCTTGCTGTAATAACTCTCCATTTCTTTGTAAACAGATGATTTCAAACATTTTATTTAAAATACTTTTTTCCCAGCCTTACTTGTTTGCTCTCCATTACCTAGACTTCCATTCTAAGAATACTTTTGTTTTCCACAGTCTTGCATATGGCTTTCATGTTGACAGACAATTTTCATTGTAAATACACAACTCTCTCTACTCCTCCTGCTCCTCCTCCATCTCCTCCTTCTTCTCCTCCTCCTCTTCTCAGAAAATGGTTAGGTATGAAAATATTTTAATCATTCCCCCTGTTATGGGTTGAATTGTGTCTCTGAAAAGGTATGTTGAAATTCTAACCCTAGTATCTTTGAACGTGACCTTATTTGGAAATAGGGGCTTTAAGGATGTAATCAAATGAATATAAAGCCATTAGGGTGGGTCCTAATTCTATATGACTAGTATCCTTATAAGAAGAGAATAGAAACAGACACAGGAACACAGTGTGAGTGCCCTGTGACAATGGAGGCAGAAATTAAACTGGTGCATCTATAAGCCAAGGAGTGCCAAGAAAATCATAAACTAAGAGAATACCATGGAACAGATTCTTCCCTATAGACTTTGGAGAGAGCATGGTCCTGCTGACACCTTGATTTTTTTCCAGCCTCCAAAAATGTAAGAGAGTGAATTTCTATTGTTTTAAGCCACCCAGTTTATGGTACTATGTTATGACAGCCCTAGGAAACTAATATATTCCACCCTTAGCCTGAAATAACTTCTCAAAAATCCTAGGTTTCTCAATTGACCATGGCCTCTCTCCTTCCAGTCATATTAACCTCGTAGCCCTTTCACAGACATTTAAAAGATTCCTTGTCAGCAACTAGTAACATTTGGGATGATTTTCTTTTACTCTTACCTTTCCTTTCTTATCTGTCCTCCATATTAACAGTTATTCACTCATTTTTTTATTTTGTATAGACCAGGGACTATTTCATATCTTAGCTAAAGTACCAAGCGATCTTATGTTCTTCTAGGAACCTCTGATGGAAAAAGAAGTATTTAGTAAACTCATATTTAGTGTTCAGGAATAGACTTCCTCTCATTTTCAACAAATTGCAGTGTTGAATTCTGAGGCACAATAGCAAGTGGACAGGTTAGGTATAATTGGGTATGTTTGCATTTTTAGTGTTTTTGTAACTTTTTTCAACTGCTAACTGATAGTAAGAAGTATTTTTTACATCATGACCAAATTCACTTACATATACACACAGATCTAATTGGAAAAAAAGAAAAAAAAATAGTTTCCTGCAACAATGCTTAGTTTACTAAGATGTAAATCTTGTTATTTTCTATTCTATTCTGTGTTTTATAGTTAAGAGTACAATGTTCATGAGCAATTAAATAAATTCACAGTAAGAAATCATCATCCACAGTTTGAAGATTACTGTGCAGGTGACTTGTGTTCTTTTTGATTACTTTCTGATGACTGTTGTGTGGGATCTCTCACGTTCGGTAAGCAGTAGAAAGTCAAGAAGAGTGCATTACTCTCTCATTAGAACTTTTAATTCCCTTCAGTTAATTCTCTGAAATTTATTTGTTTAGTTCAGATTTCTGGTAACACAGGAAGAAGACATATTGTCAGGGATTTATTGAAGGGGTTTTTGTCTCCTCAAATTACACTATATGAGAGCAATCTATTAGTTCATTATTTGAAACCCAGTGTTTGCTGTCCTTTTGTTGAGACAGAATTAAATTTCATAAAGGGGCACATTTTATTTCAACCAGTTGGATCTTTGGTGCTATTTTTTTTCTGTGTTTGATAAAAGCCACTTATAAACTTTGTTTTGGTTTAAACCATCAAATCAAATATATAGACAAATTCTAATTCAAATATAAGCTACATTCTCATAGAACTGCTCGACATCAAGTGTGAAACCCAAAAATAGCATGTTCTGCTAAGGAGACAGGGTGTTTGTTACACTGAGGCTTTTCTGAATGGCTGACATCCAGAGATTCGTTTTCACATTGGTGCTTCCCTCCACCATTTGGGGCATGACAGGAAAAGATCAGAGAAAATATTGTTGGAAAGAGTTAATGGCAGGTGCCATGTTTGCTCATTGCTTCCTGCAACCTTCAGCAGTTGATGCTTTTGCTATTAAATATTTTCATATGTAGTTTCCTATTTGCCTTGAATTCTGAAATATACTAAGCGTATCTCTCCAAGGACCCAGAGCCACGATGTAATAGGCTCCTGCTAATAGCTTGAAACTGTACAGCAATCTAGTTTTAAAATACAACACAAATCTTTATCTAAAAGCAGTAACACCTCACTCTTGTGTTCGTAGAGTATGTTTTCACATTGCCTCTTGCGATGCATAGGAAGGGGGGAAAAGCTACAAGAGAAATGATGCATTCCGGGCAAGGAGCCAATTTAAAAAGTCTGTTCTTTCCAGTTTGCTGTCACTTGTCGTGGTTAAACAAAACACGGAGGAGAAAAAGAGAAATTGGCTTCAGTGTAAATGTCAACATTCTGATTAAAGCAAACACAAAGCATTCAGAACTCTTGACAAAAAAAAAAAAAGATTAAATTGAATTATGAAGGGTATGCAAATGGGGAGCCCTTCCTCTGTATGATTACTAGGACTTATGCATTTTGTATTTTCTGTCTGTGCTGGAGAAATCTATGCTGCAGGACAAGGTGTTCAGGGACAGGGAAGGGAAGGTGAGCAACACATTTCCCAGCTGGTGACAGTTGGAGCCTACAAAACCTACTGGTTCAGAAATAGCCCAATACTTTGCAAACACTGGGGAAGTTTAGAAAGCTGACAGTAAGGCCTGGTGCTTTTAGTCTATTGTCTTTCTAGCCAAGCAGGTTTCTCCCCTAGGACACAAACCCCAAAAATGTTTATTTAAAGGATTCAAAAGATGTAATTTGTTGGGGGGGTGGCTTTAAGAAAATTCATATTAAAATGCAGATATGTAAACTATATAGTGTCAGTTCCTTCCTATCTCGTTTAACACAGACCTTAGAAATTGAATTGTTTGAAATGCAGTTTGAAAGGGATCTCAGCATGCATCCATGATATGCAGTTTTAAAGGTAACATAATACATTCCATTTCTGTAATTAAAATTAATGGGAAAATGAAGAAAAAAAAAAAAAGAAGGTATGCATTGGTCTGACTTTCCCGAGGGGAGAATGTATTTATCTTCTTGAGTCCTGTGTTAAGAAGCTGTAATGTAGAGGTGTGTGTGTGTCTGTGTTTTTGTGTATAAATAAGTTAATATGCTAAATGTAAGAAAAAATCTTAAATTACCATTCATTCTTTACTCTCAATGACCTCCAGTACCATTGTATGTCTAAAACTTACCTTTATCTGTAATTGTAGGATTGCTTCCGATTCATCACTACTCTTGTCTCTCCCGACTCTTTGGGCGATTCTGAAACTGCCTCCAAAGTTATAGTATGCTCTCAGCATGTCATTTCTGACTCAAAAATCTGGAGTGGTTACCCAGTGCCTGCTAGTAAAGTCTAAACCCTAGCCTGACATTCAAGGTTTTCTCAAGTGGCTTCAAATTAACTCTGTATTCATTTCATAAATATTTAGGGTGTCTATTGAATGTCATTTTGTTTTTTCTTCACCTTGTTGCCCATACATTTTCTACTTTTGGAATTTTTATTCCTCTTCCATTATACTCTGTGCTTTTCCATTTCTGCAACTTTATTTTTTGCTGTGCCCTTTCCTTTAATGGACCTTTTCTACAACTTTACCTGCCAGACCCTACCAGAAAAATTTTTCAAGGCTTCATTTCAAAGGCATCTCTTTCTTGAAATCTTCCCTATTACTATATTTGAAAATGACTTCTTCCTCCCCAGAACTTTTATAGTTTTCTATTCATAACCCTTGGAACATACTAATATTATTTTGTATTAATTATACAGATCTTCTTGACTTACGATGTGGTTGTGTCCTGATAAACCTGTTGTAGTTTGAAAATATCGTGAACCAAAAATGCATTTAATACACCTAACCTACTGAATATCACAGCTTAGCCTGGCCCACCTTAAAACATACTCAGAACACTTACATTAGACTACAGCTGGGCAGAATCATCTAACACCAAGCCTGTTTGATAATGAAGGTATCGCAGGTAATTTATTGAATACTGTACTGAAAATGAAAAACAGAATGACCATGTGGGTGTAGAATGATTGTAAGTGTGTTGGTCGTTTACCCTTATGATCGTGTGACTGTACTGAGCAGCTGCCCAGCATCACAAGAGAGGACCATACCACATATTGCTTGCCTGGGGAAAGATCAAAATTCAAAAGTCAGAGTATGTTTTCTACTGAATGTGTATTGCTTTCCCACCATCATCAAGTCAAACAATTTTAAGTCGGAGACTGTATGTTGTAAATCCAGATAACACTGGGAAAGTTATGTCACCTATCAGTGTTCCAATTCCCTTGCGCATGAAATGTGGATGATAATTTTTCTGTCTTGGGGCATTATGAAGAGTAAAGAAGATAATGTTTGTAAAACTGTGTAGAGTTCTAAGTATTAGGTATAATTTATATTTTCTCAATTTTTAATTGATAATGCATCCAGATACATAAATAAATGAATAAAGATAGCAGTACATGTAAGTAGACACTAGAACAGGAGCATCAGCTCTTCACTAGATGCTTTTCATAGATTTAATAGAGTTCTCCCTGTAACTTTGTATTCTAAGAATACTGACTGTATACCTGAAGCTGTGCAGGCTACCTTCAAATAACCAGTCTGACTCCAAAGCCTGTGATGTTCTTCAGACTCTCAGGAATTTATTCCTTGGACTGTCCTAAATAATAGGAGAACTTTGTTAAGCTAGACATAAGGAAAACATACCCCCAGCCCTACTGTGGACCCATCTGCCCATTCCTTTAGTGAAATAAATTCACTGTAACTCAGAGGACCAGACATGTTTACTTTGAACTCCAATACCTCCATTTCCTGTGTTGCTGTTCTTCCCCCAGATCCATTACTGTCTAGGTTTCCCTAAATTTGTGTTCTAATGCATTAATTAACTTTTTGTTCAACAGTCCTCTATACTGCCTATTATAAATGCAGATATCTGCCCCCATTGTAATAAGTGTTCCAGGTGATATTGCTGAAACCTGTCCTCAGACCACACTTTGAGAAATAATGCTGTAGACAATAAAGTTCAAATGTGTTTAGGGCATCCTCTGCCCCAATCACATAGAAACCTTTCATGTGGCATGAAGTAGGACTCGTAACATTTAATAGGATGGAGAGACTAGAGATGATCAAATATCACTCCCTGGGGTACCTGGGTGGCTCAGTCGGTTAAGCGTCTGCCTTCACCTCAGGTCATGATCTCGGGGTCCTGGGATCAAGCCCCGCATCAGGCTTCCTGCTCAGTGAAGAGTCTGTTTCTCCCTCTGACTTTGCTTTCTCCTCTCCCTCTGCAAAAAAGAAAATAATAATAAAAATTAAAATATATATATATATATATATGAATTACTCCCCATTTCATTCAGGAAAATGAGACCTAGATAGAGTTTAATTGGAATTAACAAACATAAAGAATTAAGGCCAACAAGAATGCTTGTGGTGGTTTTTTAATGGAATTCTCATTCATTCATTCATTCATTCAGTAGCATCTTCTTGAGCCCCCACGTTATAGTGTCATGCACTGAAGAAAGCCAGCCATAAATAGCCTCATCTCACTGGGACTTTATAGTCTGGATGCAGAAACTACATTGTCTTATAAACAAAAACTATAAAACGTGAACAGGAATTCCAAAAAGATTATCACAGATGCATTTTAAATAGTGAATTAAAAACACACATGCACACATTTTAGGTTTTTATGTGTAACATGGGAGCTGGTGTGAAACAGGACAGGTGTTTTCAGAGAAGGTGAGGGCTTATCTGCTTCATCACCAACATAGTCCTCCGAGGGGGAGGGGTCAAGGCCTTGACAGCCCATTTCCCACATTTCCTCATCTGTGCACTCAGATTTGGGAATGATGGCTTCTTTTGTTGTTGTTTTCATGTGGAGAAAAATACATGTTCCTTCCTTCAAAGTAAACATTTTGGAAACTGTTGTGATTGTTCAGATTTCTTTAAAGACCTTGACGCCACTTACCATTGCTTTTTAGACTGCAGGGAACATAATGAAACTGAAGTCTCTCATGGAGCTTTTATTCCTCTTCTTTCAGACTTAATAGAAAGCAGTAGGGGACACTTGGGCCACCAATGTCAGTGCCATTTCAGGGTCTGCTTTGGTTTTATTCTCAAGAAAAATGACACTGGATTAATTTTTTTTTTTAAACAGATGTTTTGATCAGAAGAAGCCCTGACATTTGTCATTTATCTCCTCCTCTTCCTTCTCCTCCCCCACTCCCCTGCTTTTTCTTCCTCTGGGGCAGGACAAAGGCCTGAGTTTGAATGGGGTCTTTCCCTGATAGTGCTTTTATCAAACTTTATTTGACCATGGCCCACAGTATGAAATACATTTTACATTGAGACCCAGCATGTAAACACACAGAAACACACACATACTCTCATTTTTTTATAAAAGTTTGTACTTTATTGGACAATTTATACATTTTTTTTTCCTTTATACATTTCCTCCTTCCAAAATACTGACTTTGAATCTATCTTCTGATATTGGCCTTTAGCAAATTTATTTTTTTTAAGGTTTTATTTATTTAAGAGAGAGCATGGGGGGTGCAGAGGGAGAGGGAGAAGCAGACTCCCCTCTGAGCAGGGAGAGTCTAACTCAGGGCTCCATGATCCCAGGACCCTGGAATCAGGATAGGAGCTAAAGGCAGAAGCTTAACCAACTGAGCCACCCAGGCACCCCTCAAATTTAATTTTTTACATGGAATCTCACTGCAATCATATTTCATTAGATGAGGATTCAGTTTTCTTGAATTTTCAACTCCTTTTATTCAACTCTAAACACAGCATTTTCACCTCTGAGTTCTCAAAAATCCTAAGCAGCTATCACCAAAACAATAACAATGAACAACAACAAAAACAAAAACAGGGGTGCCTGGGTGGCTCAGTCCTTAAGCGTCTGCTTTTGGCCCAGGGCGTGATCCTGGCATTCTGGGATCGAGCCCCACATCAGGCTCCTCTGCTGGGAGCCTGCTTCTCCCTCTCCCACCCCCCTGCTTCTGTTCCCTCTCTTGCTGGCTGTCTCTCTCTCTCTGTCAAATAAATTAAATCTTAAAAAAAATCTTAGTTGTAAGTCACATTCTCTGATATTTTCGATCCATTTAAGAAATACTAAATGAACTTCCATCGTTAATGGTTTACAACAGGCAAACTGAAAACCCTGCCTGGTGGTGAAGTAGAAGTTGTTAGTGGCTGCCATATTCTGGGAAGGATTCTGAGGCTGAGCTCAGACTCCAGTGGAAGGCAGACAGGAGTCGATTACTTAAGTCTGCCAAGGGAGTAGCCAGCCACTGAGCCTTCTGGAGGTAGTGACATTCTTTAGCCTTCAGATAGTTTTGAAGTCCTCTGGAACCTCAGCATTTTACTCAAACTAGGGATAACTCAGAACCATATTATGACTTTGGAGGATCTTAGGCACTTTCCTTCATAGGTCCCTCTCTCAATATATACATTTACACATCTCTGTCTATCTATCTAATGACTGTGTTGTTATAAAGACAAATATAATCCAGGCTGGATTGATGATGGAATGATTATAATTATTTATTATATTTGCTTTTATCTTCTAATTGTGAAAGAAACTAAAATTGAAATACTTTCATGTTAGTTTGCCAAGTGGCCCTCTGTAGACAGAGGGCAAGGAGAGACCGAAGAGGCAAGCCACTCCAAATTGGTAGTTGGCACTTTTAAATAGGAAGTGAATTTACATATGAGGCTTATCTTGGGGCGGCTCCAAGATGAGTAGATCTCTACACCCACCAGCCAGAATCTCAAGTTTATATAGAGGCCTTAACTGGGTTCACACATATATTTAGTTCAGATGGTGTCAACAACACATTAGTCTCTCAAGGCCAAGTCCTTCAAATAGCATCTAGTATGGGAATGGTGGGCAGAAAGTATATTTCGAGGAAAGGGGTGGGGGCAAAGAGTATCTGATTCTCCTGGGCCAGCTTGTTGGTCAACTGGTGGTCTCATTTTTTCAATAAGCTCTTTCAACATTTCATGAACTACTAACTGTATAGTAGGGACTGGATACTGTGCCTATCATCTGGATGAACAGTTTGTCTAGATTCCCTAATTTTAAGGCAAAGTATACTTTGTAATTCACAGATGAAAGAACGGACTCCTTTTCTTTTATGAGTAGAAAACATGTTCTATCGAATTTCTAGAATAATGAAGATTAGCTTATATAGTTGTATCCACTTCTCTGAGCTAATAGTACAAATTTTGTGGTTGGTTGTTTTTTAGAGATACCATAGTCGGTGTGGGTAGCAGAACTGTTTGGAAATTTGGCTGGAGCCCAGTGCATGCCTAGGGTCAAGGCTAAGCCTTCGAAATCTTACAAGGAATTAGACTAGAGGAAGGGAGTAGTAGTTTAGAGAAGGGATTCAGAAAGTTTGACAAAAACAGAGTATTCTTTGGTTTCAGGCTTTTGTCCAAAATCGAATTTGTCCAAATCAAACTTCTTTTTCCAAAGTAAAAACAAATATATAAAAGTAATGTATTTATTTAAAAGCAATAATAGTAAACAATGCAGATAATAAAAAGAACATCTATAATTCAATAATTCCACAGAGATCTAGTCATTGTTAATATTATGAACTATAATCTTTAAGAAGTATATGCATATATGTATGTGTGAACATATACAACTTTTAACAAAAATATGGCCTGTTACTATAGGTGGTTCTGCCACCTGCACTTTTACTCAAAATAAATCATAGACAACTTTCATAACACTAATTTTCTTCTAAAATAAAATCTTAATCCATGATAGAACAACCCATCACTTGTTCAGGGGCCCTCTTGCCTGTGGAATTCAGGCTTTCCATGGTTGTTTACTAATGCAAACCATGCTGTCCTAAACCTGCATCAGCCTGTGAGCACAGATGTATGCATCTGTATTCTCTCAGGAAAAACAAACAAACAAACAAACAAACAAACAAACAAAACCATAGGAGTGGAAGTTCCGAGGGAAATTATTATATACTTCAGATAGTGAACTGTTTTTACATCTTCTTTAATGAACTGTCTACTCATGCCTATATCCCATTTCTCTCTTACTTTTTTCTTGATTAGAAAACATACTTTATATAACAAAGGTTAACCTTTATATGTGTGATTGTTGCACATATTGAAAATATTTGTACTAGTTTATCTACATTTTTTGAGGTTACTTTCCTTCTCTCTACAGATCTCTTAAAATTTTATTTGGTAAAATCTACCAGTATTTCCTGTTTGATTCCCTTCTTTGGTGATAGGATCATATAAAACACTTTAAAATTACATGACTGGTCACTAATATTTCTTCTGCTATTTGAAGTTTAAGAAATCTGTGTGTAAATTATTTGATTCATTTTGGTGTAGTATGTGAAGTATATTCCAATTTTGCATTTGTTTGTTTGTTTTTTTGCCATCTGCATTTATAAACATAATGCATTCCTACTTTTTTGAGATTGCTTCTGTATCATGTACTAAGTTCTGATATGAAGTATGGCTGATTTCTAGACTCTTTTTTATTGATCTATTAGACTGTTTCTGTACCAGCATCATACTATTTTAATTTTTGAAGTTGTAAAAAATAATAAGACAATGAACTAATTATGTCTTTTTTTTTTTCCAAAATGAGCTACTCTGTCATTTAGTTAGAAGAAATATAGTATGTTTTTTTTTTTTTTTTAAAGATTTTACTTATTTATGTGACAGAGAGACAGGCAGCGAGAGAGGGAACACAGCAGGGGGAGTGGGAGAGGAAGAAGCAGGCTCCCAGCCGAGGAGCCCGATGTGGGACTCGATCCCGCAACGCCAGGATCACGCCCTGAGCCGAAGGCAGACGCCCAACGACTGCACTACCCAGGCGCCCCAAAATATAGTATGTTTTTATTCAAGTTAAATATTTGCAAAACTAACTGAAACCGTTAAGGTTTAATTCAGAAGAATAAGTTTTTTACAGTATTGTATCTTTCCCTCCAGGAACATAGGATATCACTCTATTTATTTATTCATGCACACACACAAACACATGCATGTAGATATGTAAATATATACCTAAGTAAAGTTTTATAGACTTCTTTGACTAGTACATTTTTGCTTACTTCTTGATATGTTTTATTTTGTTTGCAATGTAAAAAAGAATCTTTTTTTTTCCCTTTACATGTTCTAAGTGGTTATTGCCACTGTATAGGAAAGCTTTCGAGTTCTCTACTTATTTTGTAACTGTAAACCTTAGTGTATTTCACTGTTAGCTCAAAATAATTTTTCTTTGATTCACTCAGTTTTTGGAGTAGACAATCTTATAATCTGTAAGTAATGGTATTTTGTCACTTCCTTTACAGTATTTATAGCTCTATGTTTTTATTATCCTATTTCATCAGGTAGAACTTCGGAAACTTGTTGAATAATAGCAGTGCTAGCAGGCATCTCCGTTTTTTCCCAGAATTTATTGGGAATGCCTCTGGAGTTGTGTAGTCAAATAAGGTACACATAGTTTCAAAAACAAGTTTTTATCCATATTCCTTGTTCATTCTGAAGTTTCTTTTTTTTTTTTCACTTTAATCTGTTATTTTAAAAACAGAAATAGATTTGAACTTTGTGAAATGTACTTTGAAATGTACTTTGGCATCTATTAGGTTAATCATGTTTTTGTCTCTCTTTTGACCTATTGATGGAAAAAATTATATTTATTGCTGTCCTAATAGGTGAACCCATTTTTTGGGGGGAGGTGTGGGAGGAAGAGGGAGAGAGAATCTTAACTGGCTCCATGCTCAGAGATCATGACCTGAGCCGAAGTCCAGAGTCAGACGCTTAACTGACTGAGTCACCCAGGCACCCTCGGGGAACCTAACTTGCACACCTGAAGAAAATGTTGTTTGACCATGGTATATTATTCTTTTGATATGGCACAGAATTTAATTTGCTAAAGTTTTGCTTAGCATTTTTGCAGCTATACTTATAGGTGTGATTATTCTGCAATCTGTGTGTGCATGCATATGTGTTTGCATACACACATGCTCTCTACCAAGCATGGTATCAGGTTTATTCCTGCTACATAAAATGAACTGGAAAAAATGCATTTTTCTCTGTAATCTGGAACAATTTAGATTTCATGAAAATATTGCTGTCCCTTGAAGATTTGATAAATCAACTCACAGTACTCTCAACCAAATTGCTTTGTATTTCTTTTTTTTTAATAATAATTTTTTATTAAGTTAGTCACCATACAGTAGATCCTTAGTTTTTGATGTAGTGTTCCATGATTCATTATTTGCGTATAACACCCAGTGCACCATGCAATATGTGCCCTCCTTAATACCCATCACCGGCCTATCCCTGTCCCCTACCCTCCTCCCCTCTGAAGCCCTCAGTTTGTTTCCCAGAGTTTTGTATTTCTAATCAGTTTCTCCAGGATTAAAAACTACTTTCTCCCCATAATCTACTAAGTACCATCAAGCCTCTACCATGCTGAATTCACTAGAGAGACATAGGAAATGGTCATAGAAGGTCCACATAAAAAAGATGGTGTACAAAGCAATTTATTCTAAGCCCAAATGGGTGGGACACACAATGCATTTTATTGGAATTGAAAAGAATTAGCTAATAGTATTGGCCTCTTCGGCTTGGAAAGTTTTTTGTTGTTGTTCCTTGTTTTGTTTTGTTCTGCTTTCTCTGAACGAGGAGGATTTGAGCTTAATCTCAGGCTAGCCTAGCTGAGAAGTACTAAGAGCACCTTAGCTGTAAGTATGAACTGCTGTTGGGATATTGACTAGAGGCAATAAAGGACATTCTGACAAGACTGAAAAAGCACTTGAGGGGTACAATGTTAGAATGAAAGACTGGAGTCAGATGCCCAGGGAACCTGTAATATATACAATTCTTCCCTCTCCAATAACCTATTTCCATCCATACATGCTTTAATGGAAACCGCCAGCCCTTTCACGTATAACGTCAAAGGTTCAAATAGATAACCTGCAGGGTCCCCTCCAAATTTTTGACTCTTTGAGCCTTTGAGTTTCTAAAGCCCCAGAGTGTCTGTTGGCCTCTGGAATTGGGCATGATTTGACCCAGGACTTGGGTGAAGAAATAATTTTCAGTTTAGCCTATGTAGCCTATTTCATCACTTAATCATGAACTTCCAACTCTTTGTGAGCCAACAACAACAAAAACAGTGGTTTGTATAAGTCACATAAGAAAAAGGCACATCTATATCTTATGAGTCTATTTACAAAGGGAATTATAGAAGATGTCTGCTTACTAGAAAAAAAATCACCTAAGTTAAGACAGTGAAAGTGCCATTAAGTCATTTTTCCATCCCTCAGAACCTGGCAGGGAATTGTTCCCCGTGGTGCATTTTCCTTCTTCTCTTGCAGCCAGGTTTTAAACATCTTAAGCTATAGCACTGCCGTCCCCTCCCCTGAGCAGTGACTATACTGCTTCATAAATCTCTTTGGTCGGAATTCTTTCCAACATAACTCCAGGTCCCTTGTGATGGATTCTTTCTGCCCCTGGGAGGCCCCTTAGTTTTGTCATGTGCTAAAGGAAAGAAGGCAGGAATTGGGTTGTGCAAACATCAGAAAGCGAGTCTTGCTATCCTTTGCTTACTTTCTCAGCTATAAATTGTAAACTTTAGATTTTATAGGATGCAACACTGATATTATTACACAGGAAACCTCATAAATATCAATTAGTCAAGCATTCTTAGTAAGTTCCATGAGAAGGGGAAATTTGAACATTTTATTCAACTTTAGAAACCCAGACTCTAAAAGAGTGCTTGACAAATAGTAAGTGCCTAATAAATATATGTTAAATGCCTGTATAAATGAATGGATTGCCACATGTCAGGCAAAATATTATGCCCAGTGGGGATACCAACAAAAGAAACATATGACTCCTGCCTCACAGAAAACTATGTCTGATTGTGGAGGCAGATTCATACTGGAAATTAAGTAGTTTGTGGGTGATCAGGGTTTAAGAGCTGTACTGCAGATTCAGAGGCTATGAAGATGAGGCATATTAATGGAGGTGGGTCCTAAGTGAATCTTGAGTTGATGGGCAGGTTTTAAATTGCCAGAGTGGAGGGGCAATCCATGGAACAGACCACTCCTCTTTCCATTTGTCCCCTTAACTACTTCTCAGAACACCTGTGAGTTTACCTAACTCAGTTAATCCCCAATTCCTGAGAACCTGGTTTTATAACTCGTGATTGAGAAGACTTTAGTCTGTATTCAAATGACACTGAAGCCAGACACCTAACTGGTAAATCAATGGAAACCTGTGCTCTGACTGAAACAAACTAGCACGGCTTTGTGATACACCCTGAACAGGCTCCCAGAACCTCAGTGACCCTCCAAGATCAGTCTGAGGGATAGCTGTTGTCTGTAAGCAGGTGAGAAAGTCTGGTTCTGTCTCTCCCCCCTTCACCATATACAGCTCTTTCCACCCACAGAGCCAGCCCTCTACCTAGCTCTTTAGCCTAGGAGTATTTTTTGTGAGTTTGTGACAACCTAACGCCTAGAAAGGAAGCACAGATAATCTGCCTTCAGCTCTTGTTGTTCATGTCTATGTGTGTATTTGTGTATATGTTTTTCCATTTCAAATCTCTGAGTAAATAGTGTACAGGCAGTCACAACACCTCAGAATAGGTTAAGCATGGAGCCTATGTGTTGTAATTCTCTTTTTTGTCAGAACAGCACATGTGTGTAGGACTGGCCCTTTGCATAAACTCTCAGGTGATTGCTCATAAGGTGGGTATAACTTGGGGTATCATCAGAATCCATCCTTTGTCTTAAACTGCCTTCTGCCTCAGTTTGTCCTAAAGCCAGGAGCTCTCATATTAGACATCAAATGTAAAGAACCCCATTTTTTAGAAAATACTGCCAGGAGAGATTATACATTAAATTTGTGTTACCTGTTAACACCTTTCCGTGAATTAGTTTATCAACTTAGCTGTCCAATCACTGAGTTAAACTTTAGTGAAATGAGATATATAAAAAAGAAGTATCTGATTTCTTTGTTATGAATTGTGTTCCAAAGAAATTCATATGCTGAAGCCTTACCTCATAATGTAACTGTCTTTGGAGGTATGGATTTTAAAGAGGTAATTAAAGTTAAATAAGATCATAAAGGTGGGCCTCTAAACCAAGAGGACCAAAGTCCTTCTAAGAAGAGGAGGAGCCTCAGGAGAGACCAAACCTGTGGACATCTTGATTTTGGACTTCCAGCCTCCAGAACTGTGAGAAAATACATTTCTATTGTTTAAGCCACCCAGTCTGTTGTATTTTGTTATGACACCCCTAGCAAACTAATGTACTTTATAATTTTATTATTAATACATTAGTGTTACCGGTCTTTAGAATTATCCTTCCTTCAGCAAGTCTCACTTTGCCGGCTCCCTTTCCCCACAAAAAAGTAAAGAAAACAGGGATGCACAATTCTCCCTGGGGTTCCCTTTATTCATCCTTATTACAGCACTGACTACACGGGGTTGAAGATTTCCTCATCACTCACCTAGTTGCACCAATACATTGAAGCTCTTTGGTGGCAAGGGCTGTGTCCTGTTCAGTATTTTATTGGGAGTCTGCAGCACAGTGCCCATCATATGGTAACACACTCAAAAGTATGTTGAATTTAATCAAATTTAATGTATTGAAAGAATGTTATGTATATTCTGAGATACTCTAAAATCATCATTTTCACTTCAAGAACCCATAGACTATGACAGTTAGCAGCATGATTGATTTGTTTTGTTTTTGTCAAGTGGTGCTCTTATTGTTTTATCTTGTAGTAGATCTGGAAGAAGAGAAGATTCTATCAGATAAATGATGGTGCTGTATTTATAATTGTGTATATCAAACAGTTAGTGTTTCTATAGTTCTGTGCAACCGTTCCACACTCTACAAAAATTTGCTACCATGTCACATTAGTGGTTAAAATCTCTAAGGCCTTCCTATGGCTTCCAGAGAAACATTCCAAGTCTTCGTGTTAGCAGACATGGCTCTTCTTAACATGGCTCCCACCTAATTTTTTAAGCCTTGCTTAGCTGCCCCATTGTTGTTATACAGCCTTTTTATTTTTATTTTTATTTTTTTAAAGTAGGCTCCATGCCCAGGGTGGAACCCAGTGTGGGACTTGAACTCATGATCCCGAGATCAAGACCTGAGCTAAGATCAAGAGTTGAACACTTAACTGACTGAACCACCCAGACTTCCCATTATGCATCCTTTTTAGAAAACACCACGTTAAACCTTCAGGAAATTCACTATTCCCTCCCTTTGTCCATCTGGAAAAACTCAATTCGTATTTTAAATTTCAGTACAAATGTCATTTTCTGTGAAGCCTTAAGGATGATGCAAAGCAGTTGGTTTTTCCATTATTTTCCCATTGCTTTCTGAATATTCACTCTGAATATTTCTGAATGTACACTCTCCACCTTCTGTTACAATTTCATAGAAATGCCAGCCCCCAAAAGTTCAAAGAAATACCAGTAATAACAACACACCATCACGAACTAAGAAACAGTTGTCAAGTAACTTAATAGAATTAGATGATGACTCCTGCCCCAAATCTCAACTGATCTTACAGTCTTTGTTTTCTTCCCTCTCTTTATTGCCTAAGATTTCCGCTATAAAACAGATAAGACATGATGATCCTCCTTTATTAGGTATGACATAAAGAGGACTGAGACTAGCTTGGCTTTCAGATTCACAGAAAATTTGGTTCACGGCAAGATGCTCATCTTCATGACACACATTTTGATGACAAAAATCTCAGATATATTGAAGTTTTTCCATTGCATCACTAGTTCATTTCCTTCCTTCTTCCAATTCTGTGCTTCCTCACTGCATGATAATTGGAGAGAGTATTGTATAATTCTCACAAGCAATATACATGCCAAATGTGATGTTCACTACCAGTTCAGAGATGCTTATTCTGAGAGAGCTCATCTAACTATTTTACCTTCGTCCTGTGGTGTTTTAGTTTCTTATGACATAAACCAACTGTCCTGGAAAGTTCTGAGATATACTAGATGTTTCTGACATCACGGAACCCAATATATTGCTTAGATTCATGCAAGCCTCCCTAAATGTCCAATATCAATACATCATATTAGGACTAAAATTTCATAAAACTAACATATTAAATATGGGGACATCTCAAGACAAAAGAATGCAATGCAACATAAAGGAGTTATCCAGGTCACAAATAAATCAAGGTTTATAATAATTTAAAGAACTTCAATATCTTATTCTTGCTCTAATAAGTTAGTCTCAATTCATTTTTTTATTGTTTCCACTTCAGAACCCTCAGTCAGATATGCATCTGCACATGAAACCTGCCTGCCTCCATACTCATTTTGTTTAACTCCACCTGCAGAATAAAAGCCAATTCTCTCAGCAATCCATTGCTTTCACATTATGCCCTGAATTCAGCTTTTAGGACTGGAACTCCATATTTTAACCCCACTATCCCGGTATATATGCTATTTTACCCCAACCAGACTTCTTGAAATTCTTCAAACATACCATAGATCTTCACACCTCTGGGCGTTATTTCATTCCAGCTATTTCCACTGCCTGAAATACCCTCCTACACCCAGACCATGCTCTATTCATTCTCAGGGTCCAGCCCCAATTCTTTACTCCTTTCACAATTAACATGAACTAACTGTTCTTCAGTAGTGTCACAAAACCACACACAGCTCTTTGTTCTTTATCAGGTGATGTGCTATTTGACATTTTCATATAGTCTCTATCCTCCTCACCCTACCTAACATCCCCTCTCTCAAGAGTGTAAGCAGTGATTTCTTTTCTAGCCATCTACCTTATGTCCATAGAATAAAGTGTTATTTTATTTCAGGTGGCCCAATCTATGTTGGATATAGACATTTCTAAATATTTTACATAATAAAATACACAAATATTTAAAGAATTGATAAATTTTACTCGAAAAGATATTTGCTACTGACAATATGGGAAAAGGTAAATGCTCAGCTATTTTCACGAGAAACACTGAAGTAAATCTTTAAAGAGACATTTCAAAAGGTAAAAGCAAATATTTCTTATTTTTAGGGATGGGATGAGATATCATCTTAAATTTTCAGAGACAAGCTCTATACTTTGACTCTTCAAATTGAAGTTTCTAAAAACTTAGGTAGTAGTATAGTTGCACCACCTGAGGCAGCCTAGTACCAAAGCCCACCTTACACAATTGAGAAAAATGTGAGGAGGTACAGAGTTCACAAGGAGGGAGAGAAAAGAAAAATTTTTATCTCTGAAACTCTTGAGGAAAGTAATGTGGGAAAGATAGTCTTTCGCATAAAGTAGTTAAGGTCAACATTTGTCCACTCTAACAGAACAAGTCCTCCATGGATAAGTAAAATTAACCATGAGACCCTAAGAAGTAACCTAGGGACCATAGTGACTGAAAGAAAATATACATTGAAAATCACTCTTCAAAGACTCTGAGGAGTTCTTTGGAAAAGAAATTCATTCATCTTTGTTTAACCAGCATTTCACAAACTTATTTAAACAGGGAACACTGTTATTTTTCTGCAAAGTAACCTATCCAGCTGAGTTTAGAGAATTCTGCCTGCTACAGCTCTCTTGATGTTTACTTTACCCATATTGTGTGTGTGTGTGTGTGTGTGTGTGTGTGTGTGTGTGTGTAGTAGTAGTAGTGGTAGCATAGGTGCATGCGTTGCAGAAGATCTCTCATGCCTTGGGCATTTCCTTCCTGAAGAGGTTTGATAAAGCATAAGAAGTCTCAGTTCTTCTTACTCAAGCCCTGCTCTTTCTAGTTGAGTGAGACCATCCTTACTCTCCATTAGCTCTTAGTCATGCCAAAAATTGGAGACAAAGAAAAAAGACAAAGAAAATTAAACATCAGAGAAAAGAGAGAAAGAAGAATGGAGTATAAAGATGAAAAAATGCCTTAAAAACTGAATACCAACAACAAAGCATAAAAAAAGTCTCTGCCAGATGTAGCCAGCTAAAGTCTAACTGAAGTTTCAGGAGTAGGCATTCCATCTGTCATATCAAAACATTTTCAATACCATCTACCAATACAGCACTAAATTCTGGACTGCCATTAATGTCAACCCATTTATAATTTTGGCCCATAGCACTACAAAAAAGGCAGATGACAGCCTACTATTTCACACCTGCTGTTGAAATGAATAAAAATGACTGAAACCCTTAAAAGCAGAAAAAAGAAGAAAGGGGAAAATAAAGCCAACAACACTGCACAATAAGGCTGGAGAGAATCCCCTGCTTGCCTCGTATTTTGAATACCAGACTTTGGCTGATGTGACCTTTATAGATCTAATAGCAGTAAATACAGTGTGATGCAGGTATGGAAGCTGACCTGCTTGGGAATAATCTCTTCTCTCTTTGATCAGTACTATTTTACCTGCACTTTCATGACTTATACTGGTCCACACTCTTTTTCCTTGACATAAATGAATATGATACACCCTTTCTATAACATTCCTTTGTGAACTTTGTGATATATGGTATTGGGAATGTTTTAATGGACCTATGCCATCTGAAATTTTGGTACTACTTCTTGTACTTCTTTTGGATTCTCTTTACCCTTCTCTCCCTAAGAGTGCACAGCACAACTCTAACATGCCATAGAGTGTTAGATATTGGCATGACATCCAATCTTGCTTTCTTCAACCCATCCAACTATAAGTGGAATGTTTAATATAACTTTGAATAATTAGATGTTCTGGTTGCTAATCCTTGGTTTTCCCTGATCTGGCCAGCTGTAGTTATAACAGGCAGCTGACCTCAAAGTGTGGATGGCAGATCCCTACTTTTATTATAATATTAAGATATCATTTACCTTTTTCACTGTCTTGACATTTGCATTGATGGTACTAAAGCTAGGGTGGGTGAAATTTCTGGCACCTAAGCAAATAATGTGGGTTTTTTAATCTTAAAATTATCTAGTAGTTTCAGTTTAAACATCAAATTATTCATAAATCTGTGATTTGGCCATTTCAAGAACAAAGAGAAGTTTTCAGTATATTCAGAGTCTCTTGATACAGCACAAATCCAGATTATGTAGAATGATATTGAATGGAATGTTCTACTCCTATTAGGTTAAGATCAAAATCACAAAGCTGGAAACAAGTCCCAAGTACACACTATTCTAAAGTAAGTCATGATGCAATGCATATTCCTCTAGAGTCCAGTTCTGTTTCTCAGAACTTCAGCCTATGTAAAGGGAAGATGAAGAATTCAAGAAAATTTACCTAACTGTGATATGTCAATCTTGGGAGATGATGTTATGACTTTTTCTTTTCTCTCTCTGTTGGGAAGGGAGTGTTTCAATATCTAATTCTTTGTAGAGCTTGATGGTATCTGCCAGAAAACTGATTCTCATTCCCTGGTTAAGCATTTATTGAGACATCACTCTAGCTGATCCGACCTTAGATCTATTTGAGTAGATGAAAAACAATTGGAGAGAATCTGTAGACAAAAAGAAGGGACATCCATGCACTCATTATCATTGAAGTAGCAAAGGTGTATAAATTAAGTTTCCCTTGGGCCAACTGTATGCATCAAGCATACACAGGCTTGAAATGACTTGCATGTATCTTACTCAAAAAGTACCTCTGATATTGGAGGATTCCCCAATGGTAAAATATCTTGTATGTTACCAAGAATTGGAATGAGAAGAAGTAATGAGAAGCTAAGCCATAAAGGACATTCTCCACATCAGAAAACTTAACTCTTGTAGGACTTAACATGTACCCCTCGGAACTACAACTTTAATACCCACCACATATAGGCTCTCTACAGGTTCACAAGTAAAAAATACTTGATCTTTTTTATCAGTTGTCCAGGAATCAACCCACTAGAGGAGAAAAAAAGAGAAAGCAGAAAGGGAGGGGTGTTCAGGAGCAGGCCCCACTTACCACCACAGAGGTCCCTAATGGAAGGAATTGAGTTTTATCTGCCAAAAAGTGATCTGTTAACTCTGGAAGTAGCCTCCTCTGTTTTAAGACATGGGAAGATAAATTTTACAACAAAATTGAAGGTAATAATCAGAAAAAAAGAAATAAAACTATTTCACATTTGTTGCCCCACTCAGTTCAGACTCCAGTCTATCCTTAGTAAAGTTGGTTTAGATCTTAAATATGACAATGGTTACATTGTATATGAAATCCTAGTTCACACAACATTTTTTTCTAATATTATTACTCCAGATTTCCAAATATTCTAAATAAATGAAAATGTCTCCTTGTGTATAATGCTAAGTGAGAAATGCTTACAAAGCAGCATTTTCGTATTTTTTTTTCCATACAGCCAATATTTTCCTCTGAACCTCTCAAATTCCAGTTGTATTGGTTTTTCTCATGTCAATGAGGTTACAGTGAATATTTGTACCTGCAAATAACCAATATGCTGTATTTGACTATGTGCTGTCAGAATCGTCTAATTAAAAAGAATTGGTCTCTGAAACACTCATCCTTGGCACAAATAGGAAAACCTGTCAACAAGGCATATGATTTGTAGAATACAGGAAAAAAAAAAAAAAGAGTAGCAGTATTATCATCCATCATTACTTGGAGAACATCTAGAGGCAGTCTGGCAACATTTGTCCAGAGGGTGAACAGTAGGATGCCTCAATTTTCCTGAATCATCTACCTACTTTAGAAAGTCTCTTTTTGAAAAATACATAGCTTGCCTTGCAAGCTTCTGTGAGGGAGCACTGAAACCTTGTGAGAACCATGGAATTGTAAGGAACTGTAAAAGGGATCTTCAAAGCTATTTAATATAACCTTCATAATTTATAAGTGAATAAATTCTGGCACTGATAAATTGAATGACTTGCCCAAGATCCATAGGACCATGATTCAGACTTCTTAATTTCAGTCTAGTGTTTTTCCACTAAGATTCCTGTTCCAAAAAAAAAAAAAAAATCTGTTTTTACCTGAGAAACATTTTACTTACCTCAGAAACACTTCCAAGTCTGAGTCTAAGGAACTTAGGTGAAAACAGGGCTAGGAAGATTCTCCTTTATTGTAAAGAAGAAGAAGGACCACAACCAAATTGGTAATCTTTCTTTCTGGAAGACACTGCCAACTGTAAAGTACAAAAGATAAAATTAGAAGCTGTCTAATAAATGAACATCTAGGACACAAAACACCATTTCACAATTCCTCTTAATTACATATAATGTTGCTTTCTGGGAACAAATGAAAGATTATAAGAACCATGGTCTCCACCCAAAGTGAATTTACAGGCTATCATCCACAGGTATAGAATAATCCCAATATAAGAGAGTAAAGATGATGGATAGCAATGGATTATTCTTTCCTCTAGGAAATCTTAGGATCTGATAGCTCAAAACGTATGACAACTACAGGTTCACAGTGGATATTTGTATTATCCTGCATAACTTGACAGTTTGTAACAATTGCCAAAGGAAAGAGGATCCGTAGGGGCTGGAGACCAAAGAGAATGTTGGGAAGTAGATTGGTTGTTATTATCAGAAAGAATTTGCTTGGCAAACTTGAGAAAAAATTGAGTATCTATTGCTGAAAGAGTAAATATAGCAGTGAAATGTGAGTGAAAATTGGGGCAGATATGTCGTAAGTAATGCTGGCGTAAATAGAGAAGTGGAAACAGAATGAACAAATGCATAAAGGCAGCCATGTTGTTGGGTAACAGTGGGTTTATCAAATATTGACAAACATGAAATGATTGTAATCAGTCATTGTCAAAGGAGAACAGGTCCCCTCCTCTCTTTTACAAATGATCCAATTAAAGGAAACATGTTGGCTATAAAAGTCAAAATCAACAATGCACTATACACTGACAACCCATCCAACATATAAAATCAATAGTGCATTCTGCTGCCATCCAGCACAAAGCGACAGTAGCAACTTCCCCACCTCTTTAGTCAAATATGACACTGTATCAATCGATCAAAACTCAGTACTTATTGAGCAGAGCTTCTGAAGAATGCAAACTGCATTTTGCCTCTACCCCCCCTCCCCATCCCCACTCATTTTGTTTCGATAAATTTTAACTTAAAGGCATAATACCTGAGAATGTTCTGTTGGCAAACAGAGTGTTTTGTTTTGGTTTTTGGTTTTGGTTTTTTTGTTTTGTTTTGTTTTGTTTTTGTATCATCACCGTACAATTTGCCACTGACTGTATTTACAATAAGATTATAAAAATGCTGTAGGGGGGCGCCTGGGTGGCACAGCAGCTAAGCGTCTGCCTTCTGCTCAGGGCCTGACCCCGGCGTTCCGGGATCGAGCCCCACATCAGGCTCCTCTGCTATGAGCCTGCTTTTTCCTCTCCCACTCCCCCTGCTTGTGTTCCCTCTCTCACTGGCTGTCTCTGTCTCTGTCAAATAAATAAATAAAATCTTAAAAAAAAAAATGCTGTAGGGCTAGAAATACAAATGCCATTGAATCGGAAACTAATTTTAGATCCGTCTCCATACCATGGCTTTGTCCAAGTCCTTCATTCAGTGTGACAAACAAGACATAGATGACTCCAATTAGTCAACAGGCTTTCAGTAGAACTAAAAATAATCTGAAAGGGAACTGAACAAAGGATATGGAACAAATTGTAAGTTTGACAGAAAAAAGCACAATTCACAACTTAATATTTGGTGTAGTGTGAAAAGGGCTGTGGAGTGGAATCAGGCTCTGACTCCCTGTGTCCTGTAACCTTGAGCAAATAGTTCTTCTCTGGATCTTAAACTTCTATAAAGTTAAGGTATTAGTAGGCTCAATGGACTTCAGTAACGATGCAAAGACCAAAGTTTTAGTAGTCTAATAGTGTTTTTTAGACATTTCTGCCCCACCCCCTAATATTCACAGTAAGAAATGTATCTCTGTCATGATAGAGTGGGTAATAAAACTGAAACAGAATTCCATAGACAGTATTTACCAGTATTATATGGAAAGCTCACTGATATTTTCTCTTCTGTTCATTTTCATTTTCTTGATAAATGCTGATAAATCATAACCCATGGTGTGAAAACACTATTTTATGACTCTGCTTTTCTTACTTCCTACCTTCTCCCTTCCTCCCTCCTTTTCTCCCTTCCTTCAAAAGCATCTCTGCCCCAAATCTAAAACTCTATTTTTTTTTTATTTAGCTGAATTTGTTTTTTTCTCTAAATACTCTGTATTTCTCCATCCCATAGGGCATAGTACAATACAGGGACTCTCATTTTGTGCTCAGGAGGTACTTAATTAATCCCCCAACTCCTTAGCCTCTTTGAGAACAAGAGTCAAGTGAAAAGGGCATCTATTACCTATTTTTTTAAAAAAATATTGGGATAATAAGGGGCAATTGTATAGTTATTTAATATTTTTTTAAATTTTCACAATGTGTTAATAATATGATTTTAAGTAAAATTAAGGATACAACATTCCATAGAGAGTATGAATTCAAGTAATGAAACTCTACTGGAAGGAACTATGCTAATACAACATTCTTTTACCTCTTAATAGGAAATTTCTATGTAATTTCCAAACTTTTATGCTTTATTCTGCTCTCCATATTATCTTTTTTTAACATGTGCTACCTTGATAATTGATAATATAAATCTCCTAAGAATAAAAGACAAAGTATGCTGGAAACTTTTGCAAAATGATTTGGAATAGTTTATCAAGTGTACATTGCACATGTATTTATCTCTCTCTCTCTTCATATCTATCTATCTATCTACCTACCTACCTATCTTTATTTACCTTCTGAAAAAGTCAGTAATATACTTAGCTTGACTTTTTAGCCTCTGTTGCCTTTGTATTTCTTAAGGAATCCAATACTAAGGTCATTTTTTTTTTTAATAAGTGCTGGTGGTATTTCCTTTTCCAAAACCCAAAGTAGCAGTCTTAAATAAATCAAAGCCTGGCTACTACCTCTTTCCCTTTATACAGCATGAATTTTAATATGTGTAAGTTATAGATACAGTAACTGCTACCATCTATTCAGGGTTGATCATGTGTCAGCCGTTGTATCCTCTTCATGCTTGTGATCTCATTACTCCTCACAGCTGTCCCAAGAAAGAGTTGTTATTGTTTTACAGATGAAGGAACTGAGTATTGAGAAATTACATAGGTAGCTGTTTTAAGTGGTAGAACTTTAACAGGAATTTGAGCAATCACAACAAAAACAATCAGAGATGATTTTTCTCTTTAATTTGTTTTGACTAATTTACAATGTTTGTTGCATTTAGTCCTCATGAATTGTTGAAGTCAGTACTATCATTATCACAACTTTATATGCAAGAAGAGAAGGCAAAGAAATGGCAAGAGAATTGGTAATAAAGAGTGAAGTGGTAATGTGTATTTAGAGGTTCTCAATAAAAATTCACTTCTCTTCATAAAAATTCTAGCCAGATTGTTTAATTTTATCTTTCAAACTTTATTGATTCCCATAGGGGCTTACAGAATTTTGTCTCTAAGTTTCCCCTTTCCCTTACAAAGAAGAGGGAGGCATGGGTTTACTAATGACTCTGTCTTCTTTTGGAAGACATTTAGGTGATATATATTTTTAAAAAATATAGTAAGGAAGCAAAAATATACCTGTGTATCAATACTTTGTTTTTGACTATAAATTGGCAAAAAAATAATAATGTTACAATATTATTAATCAAACATGAACAAATGAATACAGGGAAGCAATGCAAAGGTGGGACCTAACAGGTCACTTGGCCTTCTCTTTAGTAAGTCTGCTCAATTTTCCTCTCTACCCCAAACAGTTCTCTGGTTAGTACCATAACATCTATATGTTGTTATGCCGTCTCCCTCAGGATTTTGTCTTATTCCAGCTAAAAATTTTATCAGAAATAAACAAACTTTTGTCAGCAGTACTGTCCTGTTCAAAACCCTTCACAGACTGCCCCCTGGCATGCAAGGCCTTTTACCTGGGAGTCATAATTAACTTTTCCAATCTGATTCTCCACATCTCTTTGGGGTAGGACTGTTTTAGGTTACTCTCTAGATACTTTTCTGCTTAGCACAGTGAAGAGATTAATAGAATTTTAGATCTGAAAAGACCTTAAGGCTCATCTCTCCAAACCAGGTCATTTTAAATAAAATATTGCTGCTAAGGAGTACTCTAGGTCATACAGAGAGTTAAAGGTCAGGTGTTAACAAAACCTTTTATTTTAGCTCCTAAATGTGTAATTAACTCAAAAATTTTTTTTGTCGAATTAGTTGCATTATTTGCCATATGCTTGGATGCATTTTGTGACCTGGTGGGGATTGCAGTGTTTGGTAACAATGAATGGTATGAGTCAAGATAGGAAAATACACAGATGTTGACCAGTTCAATTAGTATAATACAATGATAGATTTTTTTTAAGTTTTTATTTGAATTCAGTTTAGTTAACATATAGTGTATTATTAGTTTCAGGGGTAGAATTTAGTGATTCATCAGGTGCATATAACACCCAGTGCTCATTACATCAAGTGCCCTCCTTAATGCCCATCACCCAATTACCTCATCTCCCCACCCTTTCCCCTCCAGCAACCCTCATTTTTTCCCCTAAAGTTCAGCATCTCTTATGGTTTGCCTCCCTCTCAATTTTTATCTTTTTTTCCCCTTCCCTTCCCCTATGTTCATCTGCTTTGTTTCTTAAATTCCACATATGAGTGAAATCATATGGTGTTTGTCTTTCTCTAATGGACTTATTTCACTTAGCATTAGAACCTCTAGTTCCATCCATGTCCTTGCAAATGGCAAGCTCTCATTCTTTTTTGATGGCTGAGTAATATTCCAGTGTGTGTGTGTGTGTGTGTGTGTGTGTGTGTGTGTGTATGACATCTTCTTCATCCGTTCAGCTGTTGATGGACATCTGGACTCTTTCTGTATTTTGACTATTGTGGACATTGCTGCTATAAACATTGGGATGCATGTGCCCCTTCAAATCACTATGTTTGTATCCTTTGGATAAATAACTAGTAGTGCAATTGCTGGGTCACAGGGAGCTTTTAATTTTGTTGATTGTTTCCTTTGCTGTGAAAAAGCTTTGTATCCTGATGAAGTCTCAAGAGTTTAGTTTTGCTTTTGTTTCCTTTGTCTCTGGAGATGTGTCTAGCAGGAAGTTGGTACAGCTGAAGTCAAAGAAGATGCTACCTGTGTTTTCCTCTAGGATTTTGATGGATTCCTGTCTCACATTTAGGTATTTCATTCGTTTTGATTTTATTTTTGTTTGATGTAAGAAAGTAGTCCAGTTTCATTCTTCTGCATGTGGCTGTCCAATTTTTCCAATACCATTTGTTGAAGAGACTGTCTTTTTTCCATTGGATATTCTTTCCTGCTTGTCAAAGATTAGTTGACCATAGAGTTGGGGATCCATTTCTGGGTTCTCTATTCTGTTCCATTGATCTATGTGTCTGTTTTTGTGCCAGTACTATACTCTCTTGATAACTACAGCTTTGTAATACAGCTTGAAATCTGGAATTATGATGCCCCCAGCTTTGGTTTTCTTTTTCAACATTACTTTGGCTATTTGGGGTCCTTTCTGGTTCCATACAAATTTTAGAAGTGTTTATTCCAGCTCTGTGAAAAATGCTGGTGGTATTTTGATAGGGATTGCATTGAATATGTAGATTGTTTTGGGTAGCATAGACATTTTAACAATATTTGTTCTTCCAATCTGAGATCACAACCAACACCGCAGAAATACAAACAACTACAATAGAATGTTACGAGTAATTATATGACAACAAATTGGGCAATCTGGAAGAAATGGATAAATTCCTAGAAACATATAAACTACCAAAACTGAAACAGGAAGAAATAGAAAAAATGATCAGACCTATAACCAGTAAAGAAATTGAATCAGTAATCAAAAATCCCCCAACAAACAAGAGTCTAGGGCTGGATGGCTTCCCTGCGAAATTCTGCCAAACATTTAAAGAAGGATTAAGACATATTCTTCTGAAACTATTCCAAAAAATAGAAATGGAAGGAAAACTTCCAAACTCACTTTAAAAGCTAGCATTACCTTGATCCCAAAACCAGACAAAGACCCCACTAAAATGGAGAATTACAGAGCAATATCCCTGATGAACATGGAAATAAAAATTCTCTACAAGAGACTAGCTAATAGTATCCAACAATTCATTACAAGGATTATTCACCACAACCAAGTGGGATTTTTTTCTGGGCTGCAGGAGTGGTTCAACATCTGCAAATCAATCAGTGTGATATACCACATCAATAAAAAAAAAAAGATAAGAGCCATATCATCTTCTCAGTAGATACAGAAAAAGCATTTGACAAAATACAGCATCCATTCTTGATAAAAACCATCCACAATGTGGGGATAGAAGGAATATACCTCAATACCATAAAAGCCATATATGAAAGACCCACAGCAAATATCCTCGGTGGGAAAAACAGAGAATTTGCCCTAAGGTCAGGAACACAACAGGAATGTCCACTCTCTCCACTGTTGTTCAACATAGTACTAGAAGTCCTAGCCTCAGCAATCAGACAACAAAAAGAAATAAAAGCATCCAAATCAGCAAAGAAGTCAATTTTTCACTCTTTGTAAATGACGTGATACTCTATGTGGGAAATCTGAAAGACTTCACCAAAAATTGCTAGAACTGATACAGGAATTCAGCAAAGTCACAGGATATGAAATCAATGCACAAATGTTGCATTTCTATACACTAACAATGAAGCAGCAGAAAGAGAAATCAAGGAATTGGTCCCATTTACAATTGCACCAAAAACCATAAGGTTAGAAATAAACCTATCCAAAGAGGTAAAAGATGTTGCTCTGAAAACTATAGAAGACTTATGACAGAAATTGAGGAAGACACAAAGAAATAGATAGGTGTTTTTTGTTTGTTTGTTTGTTTTGTGTGTGTGTGTGTGTGTGTGTGTGTGTGTTTTAAGACTCACATGGATTCATCATTAGAAGGAGCTAGTATGGCAAGAATGAGGAAGAAAGTTACCTGAATTCCAGCTTCCTCAGAAATATGCCCCTCAGCATACTCCTAAGGAAATAAAGCCATGTATGGGAAAGCTCATCACTAAATATTTCTCACCTCACCTTCTGGGGGGAATCATCCATGAATCCTGGGATTATTAGAATTGAAAGAGACATTAGAGGTAAGCCATGTAGTCCAGTTACTTCATTTCGAGTGACAAAATGAAGGTAACAGTTTAGGACATGGTATACAAGGAAAGCATTAAAAATACCTAAGAAAATCCATGAATGATCTCATTAGTGTTTTTAAATTCCATCTGCAAAGCCTTCTGGGTACGATGAATGTTTTCTTTGATCTGCCTCTCACAACTAGAAAAAGACTAATGGGTCAAACACTGAGTCCGTCAGTTCTACATAACGTACAGAGCAATTGATTCTCAACATGGGGGTTCCAGATTGGGTTTTCTAAGAGGAAAACAGACTGCTGATTAAAACCATTGATCCCAGAGTAATTTAGAAAAGTAACCAAAGAGATGAGCCAGATTCTATTTGTTCTTCTTCTTTTCTTCTTCTCTCTGTTGGTATGTCTATCCCACCAATGTAGAGCTCTCACATCTTAGTTATGTAATATACTTAGGAGTGTTGGTAGCAAGGAATTTAATGATGCACTGAAGCTAAATTTTTAAAATCTATACCAGTATGGAGGCCTTAAAAAAAGTTCCTTTTATAGTCAAAGCACTCAACTAAGCAGTAGAGTGAGCCATTTCTGGGACTGATTTTTGCAATTGCCTTCAAAACACAAAGCATATTGTTTCAAGTATTCTCCATCATGGCAAGTGTGTCTTTGAACATAGTTTTGGTTTTTCACAATTAAAATGATAATTGGAATTCTGGTTAGTAAGTATGAAATCTGAAGTTATGAAAACATTTGGACTTTAAACAGGCTGTGGTTAAAAAGGAATAAGAAGGATTTCTTTGTGTGCTTCCAGGAGCAAATTCTGAAGTGGAATACCAAGAAAGACTTAGATTCTGGCTGCAGGAACTGAATAGGTGTTATTTCTTGACAGTATCACACTGAAAGGCCAACACTGATTTGGATACAAGAAATGCCTTGCTATAAGGGAGACTCCAAATAGAGCCAAAGAAACCTGGATTGGAATTCAATTTCCACTATTTCTGATTTGTGCAACCTGGAAACTTAACATATCTGCAACTCTGTTTCCTCACCTGAATACAGGCTTTTTAGAGAGAAAAGAAATGCTTTGTATAAAGCACCAGCTCAGTTTGGGTCATGATGTATGCTCATAAATTATACTCATTATCTTTAATATTAAGGTGTATTTGTTTAGACTATTTATAGTTTATAGTCACATTGTTATAGTTAGGCAGTGTACTGCATGAAAGTATATATATTTCTTGCAAAATCCCTAAGATAAAGACCTGATCTTAGCAAAAATTTCAGGTAGATTTTGAAAGATGCCTTTTTCCTTCCCAAGAAAATTTCTTTTCTGTGCTGCTTTCTGTGGCATATACCTTTTTGAAGATATTCATTTGCTTCTTCTAAAATGACCCCTCTCATTTTTTAGCCAGGAGACTAGAGGCACAGCAAGGCCCTGCTTTATCTAAGGCCACATGCAAGTTAGCTGATACTTCTAAGACCAAGGTTTTCTAAGACCAAGTCAAATGATTTCGCCACTCTACCATCTGCTTCTTACCCTACCAAGGTATTGAAAAGATTAACATTCACTATGAGCCATCTTTATGCACTTAACTAAACCTGTTTCATCTTCATACCCACAACTCTAATATTAATTACTATAAAAGTCTCACTCGATGTAAGAATACTTAAGTTTGGAAAGGATAAGCAACTGGTACAAAGTCAAACAATAAGGAAGCAGCCAACCTGGGTTTGAATTCAGATCTTCCTGAAAGAAAGCACCAATTCCAACCTCATTCACCATAGAGAAGACAGAGCATGGGTGGCCAGGCTTTAAGATGCTCTAAAAGACACTTGATGCTATGAAGTATGTGAATCATGTGAATCAAAATATGATAGTGAGATAACATTTGTTCACACCTGTCTCCACCTTCACTGCACATATCCCAGTTCTAGATGTAGGAAATGTACAATCATGTCCTTTTCCTATAAAACCCTTCTTCCTGATCGCTCCTGAACTGCATCTCCAGTCATGACCTAAAGGGTAGAAGGGCCATGGAGTTTTGTAGTGATTGAATTTAATGAGCTTTATAGCCATGTCATTATGTAAATGAGTAGTATATATTAATTTCTTTTTTTCTTTCAAACTTGCCATGTGTGTGTCTGTCAAGTCCCTGAGCTGTTTACCTGTATGCCGTTTAAGGACACTGATGAGACCTTCTCCTTCTCTGTACTCATATGCAATACTTAGTCACAACCTCGTCAGTCACTAGTATATACCCTTAGTCAAATTCATTGCCAAGTGAGAAAGCCTGAGTAGTTCAGAGCAGTGCTGTCCCAAATGCTCAAAATTGGCTCTGTGTGTAAAGACTAGGAGACTGACTTTGATATGTAGAGGTCATTGAGGTTGGTGAACAGATGTGTCATCCCATCACATTAAATATTTTCTAAGAACCAGGTTCTAAGCGTAGTATAATCCTTCCAGTTCCCAACTATGACCCCGTCTCCCACTCACTGGACTGGTGTCCATCCTTTTTTGCCTTTCTTTTGTACCAGAAGTTATAGACATGGAGGAGCAAAGGAGAGAATGAGGCAGGGATACCATGGTAGGCTGTTAGTGCAGAGCCTTGTAGAAGGAAACAAGACTTCAATTTGCTCAGCATCTGTGTTCAACATCTCACACTCTCAAACCCTTACTGGGGTCAGATGACCAGCAGAGGATTTGGGGGATTGCGATCTGCTCTGATGTCTTTCCATCTCAGCACAGCTCACATTGTTTAAAATGTATTTAGCTTCTTTAATAAATAACACATGGAGGAGACACTTTTCCATAGTAGGCACTCCTTAAATGTCTCTTGGTTTGACCAATGGTCTTATAGAGTCAGGATTATAAACCATTTAACAAAGTTCTGGCATTTGAAACAATTTTTTATACCCCAGCACAATGTTAGGTACTCTGAAATGCAGTAGAAACTTATGAACAACCCCAGTCACAAAGAGCTTACAATTAGCCAAAAGAAATTGGGTTGGTTTACTTTTCCACTGGAAAAGAAATCCCAACCTCACCCGTTAAATAAAAAGAGAGAATTCATTTCAGCTTCATTTTCTCTCAGCTTGTATATTAATATCTTGATTTCCCTGATAGTATCTAGGCATAAAAGTTATGTTTCCAATTTTTCATTTAGATGAAAGATATTCCTCATTGCCTGCTACACCACTAAGGACTAAGTAAATGCTCTTCAGCTTTCCTTTAAAAAATAATAACCCACACTTATTTGTATGATTTTCTCTACTGTGGCTTGAGAGAAAGCAGTACTGGGGCTGTGGCAACATTGTTAACCACACAAATGACCTTCTAATTGCAAAGACCTCCTGGCTCAACTGGGATATCACTTCTAAAATCATATCCTGGTAATTTATTCTCTCCATTCCCTGAAGAGCTGGCTTGAGGTCAATGTCATCATGTGAGAGACAGCTTCTCTCTTGCTATAGCTACAGTAAACTGTCGTTTTCTTTTATTCTTTCATTCTCCCTCCTCCTCCCTTACTAATCTGTTTTAAAAAGGAATTTCACATCAGACATGGTCAAATGATGATGATTTCATCTCCTCCAAATGGCCCTCCCTGGAGACAATTAACCAACAATTATGGGATGAGTTCCCATGAGGTCACAGAAAGGGCCTCTTAGCTGGGGACCAACCACCCCAAAAGCAGACCATGGGACACCAGAGATGCAGGAGCAGTACTTGCCAAGAAATTGCAGAAGAGCAAATGATGGCAAATTAGCTTACCTTTTCCCCTCTCCGGATTTTCATTTTACCAGTATTAAGATGAGGGCTTGGACTAGAAATCATAAGTCCCTCCAGTTCTACTAGAGAAGTCATCAGAGTGGCTTTCAGTTCTATATCCCACTTTCTATCTCAGTCAGATTAAAATTCTTTAAGCATGACTTTCCTCATATCATTCACATACCCCAAATCTTTCCACAGTTTTTTTATTTCTCACCTGTATAGTCAATATTTTTCTGCCTGGCTCAGGGCTCTCCATGATCTGGCTCCATAGCACCTGTCCCCTCCTATCTATTAGAAACCTGCTCCTTCTCATCCAGAAATCTCTACCCTATACGTGTTTTTTACTCCATGCCTTCATTCATGTTGTTTCCTTCTTAAGCATGTTCTCTCTTTTCTTCTCTCTGAATTACTGCCAATATTTAATATCTGTCTTGATTTTCAGCTCTTCTCTAAGGCCTTTCAAGCCTTTGCTGAAATTCTTCTCTAAGTCAGAGTTGATAAAGGGACATATTTTAGGTTTGGGGGATATATAATCTCTATGGCAACTACTCAACCTCATGATTATAATTCAAAAGTAGCCGTAGATGATACATAAATACTTGGGTGTGTCTGTGTCCCCATAAATCTTTATTAAGAAAAGCAAGTTTTATGATATTTAGCATCAATACTATGATATTATATGACCTTTATTATCAATACCATGAGATACTCTGTTATTTATTGAGTAAAATGGAGTAACAACGAGTAACTAGACTTAGAAGTTTCATAAAGGTAGGAAGTATGTCTATAAGCCTATTATATCCTTTATATTTAATCATCACAGCACTAAGCCTCTAGATTATGGTTAATATAGATTTCATTGGTTGAGTAGTTTCTTATTTTTCACTCACTGGCCTCAATGATCTCATCTATAAAATGGCAGGTTTGAATTAAGATTTTCTCTGGTATTTGATAGAGCCAGAAAAGAAAGACTTAAGCTTTTTTTTTTAAATTAAATAGTTGTTTTCTTTCACTTAAAAAATTGTAATAAAATACACATAACCTAATATTTGCGATATTAACCATTTTAATTGTATAGAGCACAGTGCTATTAGGCACAATTACGTACACTTTTGTGCAACCATCACCCCCATCCATCTCCAGGACTCTTTTCATTTTACAAAGTTGAAACTCCATACCCAAAAACCAAACTCCCCATTTCCCTCTCCCCTTCATCCCTTAGCAACCACCATTCTACCTTCTGTCTCTATGATTTTGACTACTGTACCTGCATCCTATAAGTGGAATTATACAGTAATTTGTGATTGGATTATTTTACTTAGTATAGTATCTTCAGTGTTCATCCATGTGTAGCGTGTGTCAAAATTTCCTTCCTTTTTAAGACTGAATAACAGCCCATTGTATACACCCCTTTCTGTTTATCCCTTCATCTGTTGATGGGCACTTATGTTGCTTCCATGATTTAGTTATTGTGAGTAACGCTGCTATGAACACAGGTATAAAATACCTCTTCAAGACTCTGCTTTCAGTTATTTTGAGGTATATATTTCTTTTCTTTAGCTAGTTTTGAATTTAGTTTTTTTTCTTTTTTTGAGTTCCTTGAGTTGTAGAGATGGTAACTGATTCAAGAATATTTTTGCTTGTTTTTTAATGTAAGTATTTATGGCTATAAATTTTCCCCTTCGCAGTGCCATCTTTTTACCCTCTAAGTTTTAATATGTTCCATTTTCATTTTCATTTTTAGGTACTTTCTAATTTCCATCATGATTTTTCTTTGATTTATTTCTTTTTAAGTATGTTGTTTAATTTCCACAAAATTTTTAATTTTCCAGTTTTCCTTCTGTTAGTGAACTCTAATGTTATCCCATTGTGGCTGGAAAAGTTACTTTGAATGAAGTCTACCTTAATTCTACTAAGATTTAATTTGTGACATACCATATGGTCTATTCTGGAAAATGTCTGGTAGGCCCACTATTTGGTCTTTCTTGGGGACATTTCTGTTGGTTTATTTTTTGCTTTGAATGGGCTATACTTCTCTGCTTCTCTGTATGACTTATGATTTTTTTGTTGTTGAAAACCGAGCATTCGAATTTACTAGTGTGTTAACTCTAGTAATCTGATTTTTCCCATTTCCCAAGATTTGTTTTTTTGTTTGTTTCTATGGTTGTAAGCTATGTCTATGTGTCTATGCAGAGCATAAGCATGAAATGTAAACCTAAGGTCTTCTTAGGTCTTTTCTGAGCCTGTACCTTCTTGTGGACATGTGTGGTGACTTTCAAATTTCTCTCTTATATGTGGTTGCTTTTCAGTGTTCTATTCTTCAATATATGACATTAAAAAAAAAAAAAAAGAAAGAAAGAAAAGAAATAAATGAAGGAAGGGGGGAAAAAAAAAGGCACCTTCCCTACAAATCCACCAGAAATTGCTTTAGCCTGAAGAGGAGTGACTTACAACAATGGGAGTGGGGTGCGACAATGGCTGCCCATCTCTTTTGTCTGGACCTCCCTAATTAGGATCAAGGATCAGCAATCGAAACACAAATCCCTGATATTTGGAGGACCACATCCTTATTGCACACTCTGCCTTCTGTAAACGGTGTGCAAGCTGCTCCAGGAACATGTACACAGCTGTCTGCCAAAGGGCTGAAGGGTAAGGGATGGGTAGTTGCTTCTGAGTTTAGAACTGAAATTGACTGAAATGACCATAGTTTACCACTAGCGGCTTTCCTTGGAAGTTGGAAGGCTTCAATAAACTCCAGAGTTCTGAAGTTATACATCAGACAGAGTCTGCCAGTCCAATTGGTAATAGTAGAACAGAATCCTGATGCTTCTTCACCATCTTCCCAAAGTCCTCTTAAAGCCTTGAGCTTTTTTTCAAAGGAAATATCAAACTTTAGACACTGGCATGAATTGGAGCATTTAAATGTCTTCATAAACTTCTGTCCTTCTAGGAAACTCCAAAAACCTAAGGGCTACTCCCTCTTGACCCACAAAAATTAAGTTTGAGGTTAAGAAAATTGCATAACTGAGTTGTGGAGTCAACCTCAAGAAACCCCAGGAGAATCCAATACAAACATTATAGGTTTAGTATCTTATCAGCAGGGCATCATTGTATTTCACATAGTAAGTAATGAACTAAGTACTTAAAATTTATATTCACGTGAGTTAAACGCTCAGACTTTTTTTTTCAGAAATATGACATTTATTTGTGGTCCTACAGCAGGGGAATGGAAATCTCTCTCAGAGATCAGAGATTCTTGTTAAAAAGAACGTCACCTTCCTAATGCAATGTTCCCAAACTCCTACTACTGGGTTTGGGCAAGTCAGGACTTGTTGACATACTGGGCATAGAAAGGGATTGGAAGTGGGGACTGATGGGGAAAGAATTGCACTGAAAGAGGGGATAGGAGAACAAAGAAAATGAACTATGCTCTTCCTTAAATTTAACACACACACACACACACACAAAGAACCTTAAGATACATTTTCCCCAATATCCAAGAGGCAAAGATTCTCACCAGATATCCTCTTCTGCCCTCTGGTTTTTCTAAGGGATCAACACTGTTTAGTGTTATACCAGTTGCAGCAATAACCAAACATTCAGCAATCTGAAAAAGTTTACCTCTTTCTAGATAAATGACAGTGATCATTTAAATTCTTTCTTTTCTTTTTTTTTTTTTTTTTGAGAGAGACTGGAGTGGGAAGAAGCTATCTACTTTCCTGCCTTCTTAAACATAAGCCAAACATCATTTGGTGGTACATGCTTAATGTTACAGACAAGAGTTTTTATGTAATGATAAAATGCCTTATTACAGAGGAAGGGACTGCCTGTCTTCACATACTGCCTGAGATGAGAAATTATATTTTAGAGTAATTTGGTCCTGTATTGGGCTTTCTTGCAGGTGTTGGACTGCCCACTACTACTTCACATTATCTTTTTCTCCTCTTGCTAGTAGATAATATCATCCTGCACCTCCCCAGCCTCGGTTAAACATAGACCTCTAATGGACTTTGATAAGCAGGTGGGATACCCAAGATAGTTAACTTGTTGGTATAATAAAATTAACTAGGTATAAGTGAAAGTTTGATTTTTATTATACAAGGTTTGTGATTAATGGTGTTTTTTTATATTCAACTATTTTATGGTTAAAAGATCAGAATAAGTAATTTTTAGATAATCGAGATATTTCTTGTAAAGAGAGCAGGAGAGATAGACAGAGGCAATGAGAGAATGAGCGGAAGAGAGAGAAGGAAAGAACAAATTGTGGTTGACCACAGTCTATACCCTACTGTTCTCCTGTTCGCCCTTATTCTGCCCAGTTCATTGATACAATGCACTATCTTTCATGTGCTACCTGAGCCCATCATGTTATTCAGTGAACAAACAAGTAGGTATTTGGATTATATACATAAGTACTTGTAGAACAAAAGAATGTACAATATAATGTACTTGAAAGGAGGATAACCAATGGCTAGACCTTGAGTCCTAGCTAGAATCTGATTAAAATAGCTTATGTGACTCAAACAAGACACTTCACTTCTCTAAGATCCATTTTGTCTGTATCTAGAGTGAAAGGCTGAATCATCTGTAAGGTCCCTTCCAGCACTAATATTCTACGATTCTACTCTTTGAGATATGATCTTCCCTTTTATGTGAAAATTTCCAAAACCATCAAAGAGTAATTAAGATCACAGAATGATGCACATTCCAGCTTTATTAGCCATAGCAGGTAATTTTTGAAGTTCATCCCCCAGATTCTGACAGGCTGAAAAGTTTTATAGATGGGAAACAGTGTCAGCATTGGGTTGGCAGCACAAATTTATTTTGCTGCACTAAATCTCTGTGCTGAGAAACAGAGTCTTGTCAAAGCAAGTATCGGCCACCAACCTGCCAGTGCACATCCACAGAGAAGCTGAGCTGGCATGAATCAGATGAGCACGGGAATAAAAACTTGTCTAAGCCACAGGCCTTTGGAAATGCAGAAGCAATTCTACTGACCTCTTTTTCTTCCCTCCACAGAAATGTTGAGTTGCGCCATTGTGATTCTGTGTGTAACCTGGGGCCAGACGAAGAAATACAGTAATACCACAAGGAACACTCTTCTCCCCAGATGTCCAATTTGATTAAGACTGAGGCGCATGTCCAGGGCTCTCCCTCTGAGAGCTAGACCTCCAGGAATCTTGAGATAAGTAAGGTTCTGTGGCAGATGCACTTTCTGCAGCTCAGTATCTGTTGTCCCAAGTGACGCTGAGAAGTGGAGTTTTTCCAAAGCAGAGTCCAGAAGGCCAAAGCCCGGGTTTCCAAAATGCCTGTACTTCATTCATGGAAGCTTGAGGCAGAAATGGAGGAGACTTGGAGAGGGACAGACTGGGTTGAATTTGACTCTTGTGTTTACAAGCTATATGTTCTTCAAGTTACTAAACTCAGTGCTTCAGTTTCCTTATCCACAAAATGGTGATAACATTTTTTTCATTGCCATTGGGCAATGGAGACAATTCAAGAGAGTGACTGCAAACCTTTGGATACAGTGCTCAGTACCTGGTTGTTCTGGCTGCCAGTGAATGTAGGCATTAATTTTTGCTGTGCCTCAGCATATTTATTTCTAACATGGAGAGAATAATAGATAATACCTTATAAGGTTTTGGGAAAGACTAAATAAGTCAACTTTTATAAAGAGATTAGATCAATACCTGGCACATTGTAAAATCTGAAGAACAGGGGCACCTGGGTGGCTCAGTTGGTTAAGTGTCTGCTGTTGGCTCAGGTCATGATCCCGGGGTCCTGAGATCAAGCTCAGCTTCAGGTTCCCTGCTCAGCGGGGAATCAGTTTCTTCCTCTCCTTCTGCCCGCCCCCTCTGCTCATGCTCTCTCTTTCTCTCTCTCTCAAATAAATAAATAAAACCTTTTAAAAAATCTGCAAAACATCAGCTATTACCATCATTACTGACATCATTCTGGTGGTCATCATCTTCGTCAGAAGTGGCAGTCTAGAAGTCAAGCATAAAATTATTGTCTTTGACATCGCTGGGTTTAGAGCTGGCAGATAGCATTGAATCTGAACTTCCTCATCTCTAGAAGGACATTACTTACATTCCTCCTGAGACTGGATAGTATAGGGAGTAAGAATATGACCTCTGGAGTCACCTGCTCTTGTTTAAAATCCTGGCTCCAACATCTAACAATTGTGTGCCTTTAGGCAAGTTTTTCAACCTCTTTGTGCCTAGGTTTCATCTCCTCTAAAGTGGAAATTGTGTTAGTATATGCTTCATTGAGTTGCCATGAGAATTAAATCATGTGCTGGAATGCTTTTAGCTTCAGTTTCAAGAAGGCTCCAATGGCCTTAAATCATGAATAACATTGTTTGATCCCCTGACAGGTAGTTGAGTATAAGCAGCATGCCTGCTGCAACTAGGGCTCAGTTTCCTTTTTCTAGGTTCTTTTCATGTCCCCAATATGTGTGTGCTCTGACCTCACACTGGCTTCCTCTCTCGTCCCAAAACACTATTAGCATTACCTGGAAGGCACACATTCTTGTTTGTATCCTCTAGGAAAGAGAAGCAAGCTTCCCTTGCTTTACCTGACAGTGAAATACTTTGTTGCTGGAAGTTTCCTAATATGATCTCCTTATTATTGGCACAAATTATCTTAGGCCTTTGCTTCCTCAAACCAATTACTGGCAAGGGTGAAAAGGGAGTATCGTGATCAGTTTGGGTGAATCATCTGGGGCAAGAGTCTATGTCCACGTCTACTACAAATGAGTGATTACTGAAGACTGGGACTGGAGGATCTAAAGGTGTGATGAATGTTAAAGGATATTACTACTTTTTAATTAATATATTTATTGGGAAAATTAAATTGACAGTATATTAAAAGCATACATCATAGGGCTTAGTAATGTAAGTGCTTAAATAATAGAGACTACTACCATGTAATTAGCTCTGATTCCTAACCCAACATATCCAGCATCCTCACTGCCCCCTGCCACAGCTTCCCCTTGCCCCTGGTGCACATGCTGCCCACAGGCTGACCCTTCCCAACCTTATTCCATCACATAGACTTTATCATTCATCTTCAAAATCATTTTATTATGCTTTTTCTGACTTCTCCAAATGGAAAGGATCTCTTTTCTTCCTATCAGTCCTGAGAACGCTTCTCTCTAATATATACATGTTTTCAAATGATGCCGCAAAATCAAGTATCTAAATTAATGATCTCAGCTTCACAAGAATTAATGAAGTGTTTGAGGGCAGGGATAGAGTTTTTATATATCTCTCCAAAGTGCTTGACCCAAGGCAGTGTAGATGGGTACTCAATGAACAATAGTTAGCTGATTGCCAGAGATGGCCAAGTGGACTCTGCAAAAAGCCTTTTACCTTGCATCACTTATTAAAGACTGAAAGGGTAGCAACACAATAACAAATGCACAAGGGGGATTTTCACTGATTTTTTTTTTTTTTTCTTCATAAAGAGACCCTTAACATTGCCAACTCTTTTTCGAGTCTATGACCATGAAGAAAGTCTATGAACACAGAAAAAGTTAAGTTTAGGGAATCACCAAAATGCCATTGGAAATAAAATATGTTGTTTTTTCAGATGCCCCAAAATTAGTGTGAAAATTTTCTCAGTTCACATCCCTCCAATATAAGGACTTTCTCTGTCCTCTCAGAAAAGCAGACATGCTTACTTTATATTCATTTTATCTTCTAAAATCCTCATTCCACCTAACTCCCACCATCCATGTTTCCATGGACTCTAGGTTAAGGGTGAGGGGTATAGGATGGGGTATAGATATGGTGACCACAGGGGACCAGGTCACTTCTTATGGATCCTTGACTGATGCAAGCCATGTAGGGCCTATAATTTCTTCTCCTCTGAGTCAGCACCTATAGAGTGGATTCCAGGTCACTTTCTGCTGCCTTGCAAGCACTTATGAACCAAAATCCAAACTTTGGAATGTCATGTAATGTATGATTCCTTTCTTCCCATTGTCCCTTTCACTGTTTAAACTCTGATTCCATCTCTTCATCAAATCTCTACTCCCTGCATAAATCTTTGTTTCCAGGTCTTTCTGGCTGGAATGCTCCCCCTTCCTGCCTTCCATCTATTTAAGCCCATACACTGTGTCAGACCCAGCTTCAGTCTTTCTTCCTCTCACAAGTTATGTTTCCCTCTTCTTCTTGATAACCCCAACTCAGCTGATCCTGCCCTCACCATCTCTCTCTTTGGAGAGTACCATTCATTCATCATTTGATATTGTAATTCTGTGTGGCTTCCCCTACTATTTCATGTGCATTTGTTATTTCTCATCATTAGTATTGGAGTGGATTGGGGGCTAGGATTGTCTGACTTCTCTTTAGTCTTTCCATAGTATTCAACATCTCCGCATCCCCAACCCTATGCTAGCAGAGAATTTGTCTATAAATGCTCATGTGTGTTTGGTGAATTTCAAGTTTATTGCAGTGAATTACAGTCCACTTTGGCTATGTCTGATCATAATGGTATTTTTCAGAGTTTATCTCTTGTTTTGGGTGCTGAATTAGGACAACAGGAAGCTCTCTACTCTTTGTTCAGTGCCACACCAGAGAGAAAAGGAGTGGTCTCTCTGTAACTAAGAAATAATAAAGCTGGTCATATCACTTGGTGGTAGAAGGAGAGAGGTGGGGAGAGTTAAAGAATTTGTGTTTGATAGTCCATCCTCTTGCCAGCCTTCTAAGAGGTCCAAAGCTATCAATTCCAGTGGCCCTCAAGCATTCCTAGTTCCTGATAGGACAAATTTTCCAGATTTCAGCACTTGTGCCCTGGTGCTTCCTAAGTAAGGTCACAAAGAGATTCAAGGGGACTATATAAAGTTGATTACAAGGTAAAGGACATTGCTTATATACTTTTATACTTTATAATATTTGTTAATGATCTCTGTTATTTATAGTACATATAAATATGTAACAGCACAAGCTAGTGTTCTTAATAGTTCATTTTCTGTGAACCCAGAAAGGCTTAGTTTACATATGAATATTAAAAATATTCAGAAAAAAATAACATGTTACAAAGACACCAGTGAATGCCTATGAAATATCTCACTTTCCTGGTCCTTTTTCTAACACAACTAACCATGATAAAGTTAGTGCTTCGTTTTGGGTTGATGGCAAGAAAGATGATTGTAGAGCAAAGGCAAGAAGAGGGTTGTGATCGTCCTGAGTTTTTATTTTTGTTTTTGGATATTTTTCCCCCAAACAAAATACATATGCAAGAATGGCACATTTCCTTCTCTTCTATACAGTGATCTCATTGTTCTTTCCTTGGGAGGGCACCATTTCAGATTGTATCTGCTCATATAACTGTTCATATATTCACATTTTTACTTTTTTCTTTATCCAAACTACCTGAGTCTGCACATTAAACTGAGAACTGAGAAAGTCAAAGCCATGCAAACACCCTTCACCTACCCTTGTGATAACCCTAAATCCCCAGTGTTCCTCAACTTGTCCAATACGATTACTGTTACCACCACCACAACCCAAAAGTCACTTCTGAATACTTTAACATATGTGTTTTTATCTTAAACTTGTTACAAAGACAACTGTAAAGATATAGTTATCCAAACGAGGAGAGTACCACTTTCATGCAGGGGCTATAAAGAAAATATTCATAGTGTGAATCTTAGACTCTCTTGATATGTTGATCTAGTGATCCATTCCATACCACTATCTTTAGTTGAGATTGCTTATAACAAGTATTTCTTTCTTATTTAAATTGTCATTAATGGGCCTCAAAATGCAGCTGCTATTGTGAAGAATATTACAATATCATGATAAGTTGGGGATAAAACCATATGAAATGTAGAACCCTGCTACTCTATTTCCTGCTGGGGCTGACCCCATCTATAAGGAAGGGCTGCAAGTGTAACTACAACTTCTCTAGGAGGAAATATTAATAATTATTTAGTCATCCCACTGGAGAGTTTGGGGGGGGGTGGGAGAAAACTAAGACAAAGAATATAGAAAACTAAGATAATGATAGAACAATGAGCAAGGGAATGACACCAGAAAAGACAATGGTACACAAAACAAAATAGAATACTGGTATACTACTTGGTTCAGCACTATTTAATAGTGACAACAAATTAAATGATAAAAATAACCATTTTTAAAATATAACTCTTGAGAAAGATAGGAAGTAAATAGGGACATTGAGTAAGAAGGTGAAATAACTGTCTTCCATGGAGGAAAAATGAATATATTACATATAAAATCGTTAAATCTAAAAGTTGTAAGATAAATGTTTTACAAAGATGGAGGTAATTGTCTTAAGAAACCATTAAAAGTTGAAAGTAGATGCCTCTGGGGAATGGGATTGGGAGTTGGGGAGGCATGGGACAGCACATGCCACTTCAAGTTGTTTTATAGTACAATTGGAGTTTTTTATAGCTTCGTGTTTTATTAGAAATAAAAATTAAATTTTAAAAGAGAAGTGGACCTGGGATTGATCTCTGGAGCACTCTGGCATTTAGAGGTGAGGAAATAAATGAGGAACCAATAAACAGAAGTTAGCAGTGGTTACCAGTGGAGTAAGAAAATGTCCAGGAGAACATGATGTCCCTAAAGTTTTCCGTATTATTTAAAAAAGTCCCAAGAGGAAAGGGTGGGAAGCCATGTAAAAGGCTGCTACACTTTTAAATAAGGACAGAGAAGTGGTCCTTGGATTTGTCATGATGGAGCATGTTACAGACATTGACTAGTTGACTTTGGGTGCAGTGAAAGATTGAGCTCAAATGGAGTAGATTGAAGACAGATTGAGTAGTGAGGAATCTGGTACAATGGATATAGAAAAATCGAATTGTTTTACCTTAAGGAGAGCAGATAAGAGAGGCAATATCTTGATTGGGCTATGGGCTCCAGGGAGTAGCAGTCACCCAGTGAAGCAGGCAGTGACTATGGGCTTACTTAATTGTACCTGGGTGGGAGCATTGGCCTTTGATAGCTAAAGAAGTTTCTGTCTGGAGTTTTTCTAATTTCTTTATGAAATATGAGAGAAAATCATGAGGTAAGAATAGATAGGGGACTGGAGGTATGAAAGTGAGAAAATGAAATGTTATCTCCCTAAGTGGTAGAACTAAGAATAATAGGCAGAGGGGCGCCTGGGTGGCACAGCGGTTAAGTGTCTGCCTTCGGCTCAGGGCGTGATCCTGGCGTTATGGGATCGAGCCCCACATCAGGCTCCTCCGCTATGAGCCTTCTTCTTCCTCTCCCACTCCCCCTGCTTGTGTTCCCTCTCTCGCTAGCTGTCTCTATCTTTGTCGAATAAATAAATAAAATCTTAAAAAAAAAAGAATAATAGGCAGAAATCATAAGCAAGAGTGATTTGTGCTCAGAGTTAAAACAATCTAATAGGCAAAAGAATCTAAAAAAGATCATTGGTAGTTCAATGACTTGAAGCCCTCACATCTCAGCTTTTACATGGTCTAAGAATATGGTGGCTTGCAGCTGGTACATGGCATAGGACTATGGTGGCTTGCAGCTTAAATACATCATTATATCTAAGCACATAACATAGTGTGTGTTCATATCAAGTTTCCTTAACATTAACTCTCTCACATCCTGGCTCTGGCAGGTGCCATAGCTGAACTGCCAACCTTCAAGCATGCCGATAAAAGACCTCAATGGATTAAGTAGGTAGTTAAAAATGAGTGGCTATAAATTCGGACACCCTAATGTTCTGAGCCCTTAGCTAAGTGTCATCATTTCTGTGATAAAATGACCCCAGCTAGTATTTCAAAGTAGACCCTAAAAACTACTTTTTACAGGAAGAGGGCAGCCTGCTGCTTTTACATGTCTTAGAAATTTGTGGGTAAAATAAAGGATTGACTCAGAGTTGACAAACATTACTGAATATTCTTAAGTAGACAGTCAGAAGAAGTTAAACAAGTCAAATCTTTACATGATGAGAGATTGCCTTCCCAAGAGTTGAGTTTTTGAAAGAAAATAATGAGGTTGTCATCATTTTAAGAATAATTAGTAACCTATTGCTAAGTGTAGTTTTCAACTATATTTTTCTAAGTCAAATTATATATATAGACCCAGCCTATGTTTTCAAGTACAGGAAGAACATTGTAGGAAGGTCATTAGCCAGGCTTTTTCATCTCCATAAAGGAAAGAAATAATGGAAATGAGCCATGAGTTAAATGCTATTTTGGTTAATACAACATGTGTGTAGAGAATGGAGTCCCATTTGCTCTGGAGTGCTATTAGAATGGGCATGTATTCTACTGGGTATCTTGCCTGAAAGAGAGTTGCTGAATGAGTTGAGTTCTCCAGATTCCATCCCACACTTGGGACAGAGGAGCTCATGGCACTTCCGCAGTTCTGTCAGGGAGCCCATTGTAGAGAAAATGAACTGTGCATCACACCCTGTAGAGTCCCCACACTTGAACCTGGGCCGAGTTTGTAACTTGCTTTAACCAATAGAATGTGATAGAAGTGGCACTGACCTAATTGAAGGCTTAAGCCTAAAAGGAAAGAAGCTTCTGGGCTTTCATGCTCTTGGTAACCCATTGCCATTCTTTGAGAAGCCAAAGGTACATAGAAAGTCTGTATGGAAGAGAACCATAATTTTGTTTGTTTGACCAGACAACTAGCAAATTGCTAGTCATGTGTCATGTAGTGAACTATCATGTAAGATTCAGCACAGTTGAGCCCCCAGATAACAATAGATACAACAGTGTCATGGAGATCAGAGGAACTTCTCAAGTGAGTTCAGTCTAGCAACAAATCATCAGAAATAAGAAAATGTGTGCTGTTTCAAGCTATTAAGTTTTGGAGTGATAGTTAACCTAAACATATCAAGCAACCTTTTAGCCATTATGTTTAGGCCCTGGAATCTTATCTGGTTATGAGAATGTGTGTAAGATGAAGATTCTTCTGAAATAAAAATTGGATCAAATTTATGATAATTATGAGAGCATATATAGAGCAACTGAAGATGAGACTGGCAAACAGGGTGGCACCATGGCCATGATTTGCAACCACTGTACACATTTGCAGTCATTGTCATCACAAGTGCATCCTAGTGTGTCTTGGTGATATCATTCTTCTCCTTTCTCTGCTTCTATTCTTTGGTCTTTTTCCTTCTTCCCTTCCTTACAACACTCTGTTGTAGGAACCAAATCTCAACCTGAAGCTGGACTTACTTATCTCACATAAAAAACAAAAATATGTGACTTTGGCTTGCTTGATCTGGGTAATGGTATATTTATCTTTATAAGCCATCAAAAGTTGACTGTCATTCCGAGTTGACTTTTGGCATCTCTGCTATTGGATGCCAGCCTCTAGCTTACTGAGGTGTTTCTAGAGATAGAGTGCTTTGGTTAAGAGAAGTGATCAGAGGTGCTTAAGCAATGCTCGGGAAGGATGTTGGCAGACTAATGAGAAAGAAATTTAAAAGATAGAAAAAAGAAATTGATTAAATTAAGTTAAAATTTTAAAAGTGTAAGGAAGAGAAGAAGGAAAGGAAGGTAAAAAAAGAGAGTAGTATATATTTTTGCTATATGTTTCTTTAATAATACTTCTCAGTAACTTCTAGCCCAAAATGTCCTCCTTGGATTTTACTGATATTGTTCCTCTGTTTTCAGTTGAAACTTTTCCAGATTATTTGTGGTAATAGGGCATTAAATAATATTAAATAAATGCAAAACAATATATGTGTGTGTGTGCATGTGTGTGTGTGTGTGTGTGTGTATATATATATATATATATATATATATATAATATGCTTGCTAAGGAACCTAAAATTCATTGGATAGGCAATATCTATTTATGAAATATTTAAAAAATAGAAATTTCCACTGAATCAATGGTATCATCCAGGATGTCAATATGAATAAGCCAAAAAGATGCTAACAAAGACTCGGTCTCAATAAGCTGATAAAACTGGAAGCCAGGAACCAGGGCTGTGAGCTGAGGCTGTGATTCCATCACTGATTGCTCTGGGCCTCCGGGTGGGTCATTTAACCTTGCCTGTCTTCAGATTTCCTATCACCAAAAAGGAAATTAAAACTGGAATTCATTCTCCTGGGTGGCAGCCTAAGAGCCAGAGAGCATCTTATCATCCTATTTATAATTGTAGACTCACAGAATTTTAGAGTTGGATGGGTCTTTAGCCACCACCAAATTAATCCCCTTATTTTACAGATGTCAATGCTGGGACTCAGCAAGGTGAAGCACCTTGTTCAAGGTCAAACCAGCTGGCACCTGACTTTTAGCCTGAGAGTCCATCATGATATAACATTGACCTATGCCCCATGAAAGTATCCTCTTCTTTTCTCTTTATGCCCATCAAAACATCTGTGTTCAGTTAAAGAAATATTTGAGAGCACAGGATCACCTTGATATATATATATATAAATTAATACTAATGATCAATTCACAAATACTGTAGCCCTTAATATCAGGTTTGATATTTGCCTGAAGATAGAAAATCAAAATTATAACTGCATTCCTATTATCCTGATTTGTTGAGGAACAGGAAATGCCTTTGCTTAGCAAATTATGATTGAGGTTATTTGGGAGCATGAATATATCTTGGCTTCTGATTGATTCTCCTAGGACTATTCTACCACCATTGGAGAATGTCCCTCTTAAGATGGCAGAAGAGGTTATAATAGCCCAAGCTTAAAACAAAACAAAACAGATTATGTGTCATTTTCACAAGTCCATGAAATCCACAAAATCATACTATGAAAAATTAGAGGAAATTTTTATTACAATCTTTTGATCACATCCTGACTTCTATTCAGCTTCACATGATTTTTTTTTTTTTTTCCCCACCCTAAGGACTTGAGCAGGTGCATATGGATGTGCTTTTACAGTTAGGATTTTTATTTACATTTCGGAGAGCCAGCACAAATCCTTTGGCCTGAAGTTTCATAGAAGCTTCTCTTCTATTTCCTGTAGAAGAAAGACATCACCAACTGCATTTCAGTAACGCTTTAAGGGAGATGGAAATCAGTGCTGGCCAGTGAGCTCCTGGCTTTGTGTATGGTGGCTTGCAAAGGCATTTTCTATAATGTATGGAATGAACTGTTTCAAGTTTTTTTCTTTGCTGCTATAATTTTTATATCTCATTTTACCTCTGTAATTAAGACAGGTCTGGTAGGTATTTAAATTAGCCCAGCTTTCATCTCTATCACACATTCATTTCAAAACTTTTATGAATATTTAATAGAGGTTTTATAATTCATGGTGATATGATGAACAGCCTTTTGGCCGTTAAGTCAATTGACAGAAAAAAAAAAAAATCTCTCTCTTCAGGCAGAAATAATAACGATTCTATTTCTGTTCCTAGATTGGTGATTACACAGTCACCTGTTTTCACATTAAACTTTGATGATAAATTACTCAGCAACCATGATAATATCAGAAGTTTTACTGGCCAGAACAAATTGCCAGTAATTGCTCGCAAGATAAAGAGAAAGCACTGCCTCTCTTTCCCCCTGTCCTTCCCCCAGGGGGTTGTGGCTGCGACCCCACAATCCAACTGGCTCCAATTTCTTTCATTTGTTCTTTTCTTTTTATTTTATTTATTTTTTTTTTTTGTTTCCTTTCAAACCTCGATCTGTCGGCCTAGTAAGAATATATTAATATTCCATTAGCATGGCTGCAGATTTGGCACGCACACACAGAACATAGGCTGCATAAAAACAGTTAACTTTGAGATGAATTGCAGTTCAAACAGGTTCATTTTCTACCCGACTCCCCACAAGACATCCATGCACATTTTAAAAAATATTTGGGGAAATGCCTCCAGATTAAAGTGTGTGTCAAGTGATGCTGTTTCCAAAGCAACCTAGAGGTTTTATTTCATTTACATATATCAAAGGTTTACGAAAAGAGTCTGATGGTAATACCTAAATATGTATCAGAGGATTATAAAATCTAACCTTGGCGTCAGATCCGGGTATTGGGGCATCCTGCCTTCAGTATTCATCTCAGCACCAAACTGGAACCATAAATGGTAAGATGGAGGAGTCACACTCCATCCTCCAGCCCTTTGGAGTCTCCAAGGGACTGAGAGGAGGCCCTCCCTACAGCATATTGGGGGACTGGACCATCCCGCCAGGCTTTTATATCTCCTATAATGGGGTCACAGACTCCACTGTCTCCCCGGGGAGGTAATTCTGCTGCCTAATAGCTTCTACTCCAACAAACTTTTTTCCCTGATATGCAGACAACTCCTCTCTGCTCATTTCCTTCTCTGTAATGCCCCTTTTACTAGCCTGCAAATTCCTCTTTGGGGGTTTACAGCCCTGAGGCAGAGGCCGTGATTCCATAGCTCCTTAGCAGCAGCAGCAGCAGCACGAAGCTACACACGCTGCATTCTTTTAACCTCACCCCATATGTTAGGGCCTTCCTTCATCCTCTCAATCATTTTTGTGGCTCTTCTCCTTATTTTGTCCAATTTGTACGAATATATTACTTGTATGAATGATGAGTTTGACTCTATAAACTGTAATGCATCAATGACTACATGGTAGTAAATACCATATCCTCAGTGTGTACATACACCACATACACACTCGACCTTAATATATTCAATACCCAAGGGCATAAACTCTAAAGGCATTCAAGTACCCTTGGCTTTACCCAAGGAGAAATGCAGAGAAAACTGGATTGCCCCATCTTCTGCACCCATTCCTTCTAAACTTTATTTCTCAATGAGACTTTGGAAATTGTCCTTGGGTGAGGTAGAGTAGTACACTACATAACAGATCCATATCCTGGTTATTACCAATGCAAATTTGCTTCCATAAAAAAGCATTAAACATGAGCATGCTCAGGTTGAGTATTATTCAGAGTCCTATGTGAGAAATTAAAGCAGGGAATTCTGTGAATATTCCTCTATCTCTGGACAGAGGTCTCACAGAGGGATGAGAAGAGTCAAATGTTATCTAAATTTCAGATGAGGCCATTTTGGAAATTATACCATTTAGTTCTGCTAAGGAGGGAGGGTGGAATTTGCTATCAACATTTCCACACATTCCATTCCCTCTCCCTTCAAAGGAAACCTCAGAGCTGAGTACCAAAGTGGCATCATGCAAACAGGAACCCATAAACATCAACTGCCTCTGTTGTATAGCTTTTGATGTGTGAACAGTGTGTCATTGTGATGCTGGAAGAAGCCCAGCTCCCTCCTCCTTTATTGTGGGCTGCAGGGCCTAATAGGCATAAAATAACTGCCAACTGGGCCCATGTGCATTTTAGTGCTTTTAGATGCTGAATAATTTAAATAATTTTATTCCAGTGAGGTGGGTGGATTTAAGTAAGCAAACGTTTACAGGATGGTGGTTGTGAATAGATGGCCACTCCACACGCACTTGTGCAAGTGTGCATACGCGTGTGTGAGCATACACACACACACACAGTCTTGCAGACAGAAACGTAGAGCTGGAGAAGTGAAAGAGCAGGCTGTTTTGTTATCATGTCTTCACTTTCAATATATGTGTACTTTACACTTGATATTTCAACTATTCCTTTTCACTTGTGAATCCTTTTATCTGTGAATCCCGGACAAAAACCCCTATATACATAGAATTGAAATGAAACCCTCATGATGGTTAGTTTTATCATTATAACTTAATAAAATTATGATTTAACTTATGATGTATGGAAAAGAAGTTATTATTGATACTATTTTATCCTAAGCAGTTTCAAGGAATCTTCTGGCCTCAGAGGAAAGTCCTCAGCTATTGCTCAACATTGTGATAACTTTTTTGATCTTGTTTCTGAGCAAATGCCATTACTATACTTCCAGTTTTGCTTTTGGGCTAGATCTTTTTTATGTTTTTTTAAAGATTTTATTTATTTATTAGAGAGAGAGAGACAACGAGAGAGGGAACACAAGCAGGGGGAGTGAGAGAGGGAGAAGCAGGCTTTCTGATGACCAGGGAGTCCAAAACAGGGCTCAATCCCAGGACCCTGGGATTATGACCTGAGCTGAAGGCCAGACACATAACAACTGAGCCACGCAGGAGCCCCAAGGGCCAGACCTTTTCGAGAGGATATTTATAGAGCTGTGTTTGTGATGAGATAGATTCACATATGTCATACATCACAGTCCATCTCTCTGCCATATGTAATCTAGACTGAAGATTGGTCAGAGCATGCACTACCCTGCCTAGAGCCAGAGAAGTAGACTAAATAAACTTGGGGATCACTGAAATTGGAAAGACACAGATGTGAATGCACTAGTATACATTTATGTTGGATGTTTCATAACTGTAGGTATCTGAATATCTTTGCTTTAGGCAGCCTGATAATTGATCACAGCTGTATAAATTACAGGTTACTAGAAAGGCTGGGGCATATTGAATTCATTATAAATTGCAGCTACCCATGATAACTTTCTTTTACATAATCCACCCCCCACACACACACACACATACACCACTAAAGCATTGTTCCATGCTTCAGAGACTAAGACCTTGGACAGAAACTACAATGTAAACTTAGCCAAAGCCCACAGATTTTGACTTAAAAGTAGAGTAGAAGAGATGCTTAATAAGGCCTTATAATCTGGGCACTGTGCTAGGCTGGGAACTTTATACATATACTCATTTGATCCTTACAATAATCCTATGAAATAGGGTCTATACTCCTCACACTATAGAAGAGGGTACTAAAGTTCAGAGTAGCTCACCAAAGGTCCCTCAGCAATCAGCAGGCCAAAATCCAGATTCTCAGTCCAGATCTGACCACATAGTGTCAGATGCTGCATTCATGTTATCTACCTTGAAGAATATATCCTCAGAGTTTGCATTGGATTCTAAATTCAGACTCTGTGGGTCGCCAGCATTAACAGCTGGAGTGAAGAACTGAGTCATTATTCAGATGTACAATTGCTTTATATAGAGGCAGGCTAGACTGCGGCTGTATGGCAGCATTTAAAGGGCTCTGGGGAGGACCCCTATTACCTCCTCAATGAGCCTCGCTGCCTGTGTGTTAGTGCCTGCATTCCTTTACAGGGAACAACACCTTCCATTTGACAAATATGGAGAAGGCCTAAAATAAAATCTCCTAGAGAGTTATAGAACCTAGTCTGAAATACATACCTAAATTAGACAAGATCCCTTCCTGGGAAAAATTGATCAAAGAATAGAAAAATTTAGAAAAAATGTGGGCTAGTTGAAGGTCTCCCCTGAAGGAAAAGGCTGGGGCATCGTTTATATATTTAAATGTTACATTTACTTACATCCTTTTTAAAATTTTTTTTATAATTTGTATTTTCTTATATTAGTCACCATACAGTATATCCCCAGTTTTGGATGCAATGTTCCATGATTCATTATTTGCATATAATACCCAATGCACCATGCAATATGTGCCCTCCTCAATACCCATCACCAGCCTATCCCATTTCTCCACCCCCCTCCCCTCTGAAGCCCTCAGGTTGTTTC